>NC_143025.1:78125000-78292500 GCF_057628025.1 Oncorhynchus mykiss | reverse complement strand
ATACTATCATTCACATTGGAACAAGGGAAGGTCGGAGTAGAGTCCAAAATGCATACTATCATTCACATTGGAACAAGGGAGGGTCGGAGTAGAGTCCAAAATGCATACTATCATTCACATTGGAACAAGGGAGGGTCGGAGTAGAGTCCAAAATGCATACTATCATTCACATTGGAACAAGGGAAGGTCGGAGTAGAGTCCAAAATGCATACTATCATTCACATTGGAACAAGGGAAGGTCGGAGTAGAGTCCAAAATGCATACTATCATTCACATTGGAACCCTTGAAGGTTGGAGTAGAGTCCAAAATGCATACTATCATTCACATTGGAACAAGGGAGGGTCGGAGTAGAGTCCAAAATGCATACTATCATTCACATTGGAACAAGGGAGGGTCGGAGTAGAGTCCAAAATGCATACTATCATTCACATTGGAACAAGGGAAGGTCGGAGTAGAGTCCAAAATGCATACTATCACTCACATTGGAACAAGGGAGGGTCGGAGTAGAGTCCAAAATGCATACTATCATTCACATTGGAACAAGGGAGGGTGGGAGTAGAGTCCAAAATGCATACTATCATTCACATTGGAACAAGGGAAGGTCGGAGTAGAGTCCAAAATGCATACTATCATTCACATTGGAACAAGGGAAGGTCGGAGTAGAGTCCAAAATGCATACTATCATTCACATTGGAACAAGGGATGGTCGGAGTAGAGTCCAAAATGCATACTATCATTCACATTGGAACAAGGGAAGGTCGGAGTAGAGTCCAAAATGCATACTATCATTCACATTGGAACAAGGGAAGGTCGGAGTAGAGTCCAAAATGCATACTATCATTCACATTGGAACAAGGGAAGGTCGGAGTAGAGTCCAAAATGCATACTATCATTCACATTGGAACAAGGGAGGGTCGGAGTAGAGTCCAAAATGCATACTATCATTCACATTGGAACAAGGGAGGGTCGGAGTAGAGTCCAAAATGCATACTATCATTCACATTGGAACAAGGGAGGGTGGGAGTAGAGTCCAAAATGCATACTATCATTCACATTGGAACAAGGGAAGGTCGGAGTAGAGTCCAAAATGCATACTATCATTCACATTGGAACAAGGGAAGGTCGGAGTAGAGTCCAAAATGCATACTATCATTCACATTGGAACAAGGGATGGTCGGAGTAGAGTCCAACATGCATACTATCATTCACATTGGAACAAGGGAAGGTCGGAGTAGAGTCCAAAATGCATACTATCATTCACATTGGAACAAGGGAAGGTCGGAGTAGAGTCCAAAATGCATACTATCATTCACATTGGAACAAGGGAGGGTCGGAGTAGAGTCCAAAATGCATACTATCATTCACATTGGAACAAGGGAGGGTCGGAGTAGAGTCCAAAATGCATACTATCATTCACATTGGAACAAGGGAAGGTCGGAGTAGAGTCCAAAATGCATACTATCATTCACATTGGAACAAGGGAGGGTCGGAGTAGAGTCCAAAATGCATACTATCATTCACATTGGAACAAGGGAGGGTCGGAGTAGAGTCCAAAATGCATACTATCATTCACATTGGAACAAGGGAGGGTCGGAGTAGAGTCCAAAATGCATACTATCATTCACATTGGAACAAGGGAGGGTCGGAGTAGAGTCCAAAATGCATACTATCATTCACATTGGAACAAGGGAAGGTCGGAGTAGAGTCCAAAATGCATACTATCATTCACATTGGAACAAGGGAGGGTCGGAGTAGAGTCCAAAATGCATACTATCATTCACATTGGAACAAGGGAGGGTCGGAGTAGAGTCCAAAATGCATACTATCATTCACATTGGAACAAGGGAGGGTCGGAGTAGAGTCCAAATCAAAGTATGCAAAACGGAGCACTGAGGGCACTTCTCGAATGAGTACTCGGTTTAAATGATGCATCGATGCTTCAACGGAAAGTATACATTGAAATATGCCGCAACCACGTAAAAAATAATTTCAGCTGAAGCGAGAGAAAATACACGCTGACTTTGGTTTGAAAAGTTTCCTATTCACATCTCACATGTTGCAATATTTTATCTTGATACGTTAATAAATATATGCTGTGTTCATTTTGGCATATTTACCAATTGTCCCTCCAAACAATCAACACAATTATATGTGTACGGAGAGTAGAGTCTATAGGCTACTTGCTCAGCCCGCAAATGAAATAGAACTTTTAAATGATGTATCCGCTTAACCGGATTGGTATTATTTTCCTTCTGGCACATTTACCTGAATGTCAAGCCCTGCAAGGGCATGCTAATTTACATGATAGCTAGTCATTACTAGCCTGGTTCTGTACGGAATCTAGGTACATTATGGGACAGGTCAGGTCATTATTATCAAAATAAATTTTGACCAAACCATTGCCACCAGTGAAAAAAGTAAATGTAGTCACCTACCGACACACACACACACACACACACACACACACACACACACACACACACACACACACACACACACACACACACACACACACACACACACACACACACACACACACCTTGGATGGAGTGGGGTAGAGAGTGCAGGTGGGAGTCATATATTTGTCTGGAGAAAGAAGAGAAGGAGACCCCTGGTTGTCAGACTCCCTTCTTTCATAACTTTACATTCCTCTCTCAGTGCGTAGTGGAGATCTGCTAAGTGTGTGTGTTTGTTGAGTTTGTGTGTGTGTTGGTTTTGACTGGAGCATGGCTCTCTCCTCTGAGTTCCCCATCCATCACCACGCTCTTTAAAAAGAAATAACACACATACACACACGCACCGACATACAAACAGGACTGCTAAGAGCACACCTGGGGAACCACAGCGTTCCCTACAGGAGTCAGTCATCCAGCATCTGTAAATGTAAAAACAAACAGGAGTTATATCAAACCTCCCTTGCCCATAACTATATACTATATTATGAATAAAACCACTATAAACACCTGTCAAACCAATCACAATAATGGTTATGGCTTAATGTGGAATGACTCAACTCTCTGCTAGTCTCTGGCATGATTGATTGAGTAAGCAGCCAAAATTAACACACAGAACAATCAGATCCCATGGTCTGATACACACAACTGTGTGGATCTGAGGTTTGTTTTCCATTAGCTGCCTGAGTCACTGGCACCTGTCTGTGTATGTGTGTGTGTGTGTGTGTGTGTGTGTGTGTGTGTGTGTGTGTGTGTGTGTGTGTGTGTGTGTGTGTGTGTGGACTCAGTAATGAGAGAGGAAGAGGAAGATGATGTGAGGCATCAGTGAGGAGGGTACAGGAGGGGAATGCTGTCATCCTTCCTCATCTTTCCTTCACAACAGAAAGATGGAGAACGGGAGATAGAGAGACGGAGTGTGGGAGATGGAGAGACGGAGAGAGAGTGTGGGAGATGGAGAGACGGAGTGTGGGAGATGGAGAGACGGAGAGAGAGTGTGGGAGATGGAGAGACGGAGTGTGGGAGATGGAGAGACGGAGTGTGGGAGATGGAGAGATGGAGTGTGGGAGATGGAGAGACAGAGTGTGGGAGATGGATAGACGGAGCATTGGAGAGTGGGAGATGGAGAGACCGATTGTGGGAGAATGGGAGATGGAGAGACGGAGTGTGGGAGATGGAGAGACGGAGTGTGGGAGATGGAGAGACGGAGTGTGGGAGATGGAGAGACGGAGTGAGGGAGATGGAAAGACGGAGTGTGGGAGATGGAGAGACGGAGTGAGGGAGATGGAGAGACGGAGTGTGGGAGATGGAGAGACGGAGTGTGGGAGATGGAGAGACGGAGCATGGGAGAGTGGAAGATGGAGAGACCGAGTGTGGGAGAGTGGGAGATGGAGAGACCGAGTGTGGGAGAGTGGGAGATGGAGAGACGGAGAGACGGAGTGTGGGAGATGGAGTGGGGGAGAGTGGGAGATGGAGAGACGGAGTGTGGGAGATGGAGAGACGGAGTGTGGGAGATGGAGAGACGGAGTGAGGAAGAATGGGAGATGGAGAGACGGAGTGTGGGAGAGTGGGAGATGGAGAGACGGAGTGTGGGAGAGTGGGAGATGGAGACGGAGTGTGTGAGAGTGGGAAACGTCTGCTGTTTGAGCCAACACACAAACACACACACACAAACACAGAGATGTTCCTAAAGTGCCTAAACCTATTAGAGCATCAGCCGGCAGCAGCCCGGTGATGGGTTGCAGGAAATATTTCCCAGTACATCCTTCTGTCATCATTAGTATTACTGATTTATTGATGTCTAATGGGAAGGGAAGTCCCGAAGGACACACGCACCCACACAAACATGTCCCTAAGGACACACGCACCCACACAAACATGTCCCTAAGGACACACGCACCCACACGAACATGTCCCTAAGGACACACGCACCCACACGAACATGTCCCGAAGGACACACGCACCCACACGAACATGTCCCGAAGGACACACGCACCCACACGAACATGTCCCGAAGGACACACGCACCCACACGAACATGTCCCGAAGGACACACGCACCCACACGAACATGTCCCGAAGGACACACGCACCCACACGAACATGTCCCGAAGGACACACGCACCCACACAAACATGTCCCTAAGGACACACGCACCCACACGAACATGTCCCTAAGGACAGAGGGATGACTCAACACCACCAGACTAAGAGTCTCCAAATTGACCTTTGACCTAAAGCAATTATGGTCGTCAGTCAATGAGAGAGATCCCCGTGCACGTCACACACCTGGTCTTCGTACATCGTCTGAGGAACTTAGATGATACATAGAGAGATACAATCCATCAATATTTGGAAGACATAGAGAAAAGGTCAATGACCAAAGCACCCTCTTTGGCCTCATGGTGGAATGTTATTCATATTTTTCATAATTAATAAAGATTATTATTTTAAAAACGAAAATCTGGTGTTTCTATGTCAAACAGATGCCAAATGTAATACATTTCAACTCTATATCTGACATGGTAAAAACTACCAGAATCACTCTGTGACCCTGATTTAGCCCACTGCAGTAAAAAAAAAAATACACCGATTTTACATTTTTGGCCGATACCGATATCCAATATTTTCCTTGCCAAAAAACTCGATACCGATAGCAATCTTACATATTTTAGCGGCCTTTTAATCATTCTAGTACAGTTAAATATTTAACACACACATGGACGCAGAGGTCTAAAGCACTGCATCTCAATGCAAGAGGCGTCACTACAGTCCCTGGTTCAAATCCAGGCTGTATCACATCCGGCCTTGATTGGGAGTCCCAAAGGGCAGCGCAGAATTGGTCCAGCATCATTCGGGTTTGGCCGGGGTAGACCGTCATTGTAAATAAGACTTGCCTAGTTAAATGAAGGTTACACAAACACACACACACACACACACACACACACACACAGACTGCCCTTCTTCACCATCTGTTGCTCTGTGGGGGTTCTGTGAGCTGAGAGCAGACTCTGGAAGAATCCTTCCTGATTAGCATATTTAAGCATGTGTGTGTCTGTGTGTCGGCGAGGCACGTCTGCCATGTTAATCAACACAGTCGTCTCCTGCAGGCCTTCTATTAGCCTATCAGCCTGCGCAACAGCTATTATCAACACACACACACACACTTACAGCCAACTCCACGGGAGACCTCCAGCTTGTCTAGAATTATGCTGTTCTTTAATCATAACAGGGTTGATCATTGTTTTCTAAACAAAGAGTTGAGGTTTGGTCTTTTCAAAACCTGGCTAATGATCTCTTTTGTTAACTGTGATTACAGACAGTATGTAAAGAGAGACAAGCCAGTCAACCAGGGCCACCATGGACAGTTGCTTGCTACTATTTTCTATCTGACAAGTAAAACAAGCCCCTGATAAATGATCTACTTCTCATAACACTAGCCACAAACACACAGATCAGTAGCGTTGCTCACTAGCTCATGTCATTCTATTGCTATTCTACACTTGTAGCCTACCAGCAACCACCCATAGTTAGCCATGCCAAGCTAGCTCTGTGGTTTATTTCAAGGTTGATATATGTTGGTTGACAAGTAAACTCAAATATCAACCAAAATTGGATGGTGATCTGACGTCTTTTCCCAGTGGGTATTCATTAAATGTTTCAGAGGCTAAAATCAGACAACCATGTTCACGCCTTTTTAACCTCTCCTAGCAAACTTTAATCAAGATGTCAAAAATGTGTCAATGAACAGTTTGTGTACTAGATTCACCAGAAGCTTGGCAGAGATTCACCAAAGCTCTCCACCCACCCAGTCTCTCGTGAGTCCTAGCAGGGTAGAGGCCACATAACTAGCAGCGCCACACAAATACACACTAAGTTAATACACAAAGGAATGTATTCCAAAGTAACCAGGCTCTCCTAGTTAAAAGACTGGTTGTTTTCCCTCTGTGTTTATCCATGGAGGGATCCCCCTCACTGAAGACTACATTTAAGGGATTATTGATCCTTATCTTGGCGTGTGTCTGTGTGTGTGTGTGGTACATCCAGTCCTAGATCTGCCATCCCCCAGCAAACTGGCCTGATTGAGTAAGAGAGGGGAAACGTGGGCGGGAGGACATGGTGAGGGAGTGTCACAGCAGACTAACACACACTCACAGCAGACTAACACACACTCACAGCAGACTAACACACTCTCACAGCAGACTAACACACACACTCACAGCAGAATAACACACACACTCACAGCAGACTAACACACTCACACAGCAGACTAACACACTCTCACAGCAGACTGACACACACACTCACAGCAGACTGACACACACTCGCAGCAGACTAACACACACACTCACAGCAGACTAACACACACACTCACAGCAGACTAACACACACTCACAGCAGACTAACACACACTCACAGCAGACTAACACACACACTCACAGCAGACTAACACACACACTCACAGCAGACTAACACACACTCACAGCAGACTAACACACACTCACAGCAGACTAACACACACTCACAGCAGACTAACACACACTCACAGCAGACTAACACACACTCACAGCAGACTAACACACACTCACAACAGACTATCCGACTTTTGGTCGCCATGACAAAGTTTGTTAATGTGGTGGATCAATGCGGTATCTGGCTGTGCCTTTATTTCTAATGACTAACACCATGAAGTATTGTACCATAAAGGAGATATCCCTACTTATGGGTGAGTGTATCAGGGTTTCAGGACGTGTGAGAAATGTAACAGACCCATATGCATCGTGTTTGAGACCTGATCAGGGCGTCCACCCACGGTGCTCAGAATGACAGAAATCACATTTAGAATATTGTCATGCATATTAACAGAACATGCAAGTCGAGGATGCAGCGATGTGTGGTTTTCCTTACTGAATCCTGATGTTCACTTTGAACATGCTGGAATAACTGTCCACATGTACTTTTCCTCAGCCAACAAGATGAGTAGCGAACAGAAAAATCACTAGCCAATGTCAATTTACTATAGTAGAAATGTTTAGGCTACCTATTCTATTGGGCAGCTTGTCGAGAAAGAAATAGTCTATTCCAAACAGACTCTGGGACAGTTGTGGGATGATAGATCCCAAAATCATACAACCAGCAGGCCCAGGATACATAAAAACCCTGTTAAAAATCAATGAGGCTGATGCAACAGATCAGAACGTTTATTCACGTTGTAACCGCAGCAATACACACAAGGCAGGAGGCTACGTGTGAATGTTCCTTCCATAATGCAATTAGTAGGACAACACCATTGTTAAAGGGGTACTGCACATGCGAGCGGTTTCATGTGACAGAGATGACAATTCCCATTAGAAATGCTGAAAGATAGATCTAATAGGCTCATTTGAACCAAGTTAAGACATGTCTCAGATGTATTAAAACATTCAGGTTTCAAACAATTTAAGTTTATGTTTTCAAAATCCATACTGCCGCCGACTCATTGCAGTAGTGTGTGACGCGCTGATGAAGCCTGCCTTCCATTGACATTGATGCCGCGTTCAAAACAACTGGGAACTTGGAAATCTCCAACTACCGACGTCAGTGCGTTCAAGAAAACTAGGAACAAGGACTGGGAAAAATTATTTTGAACGGTCATCCAACTCGGAATTCCAACTTGGGAACTCAGGCCTCTTTCTAGAGCTCTGACTTTCCGACCTAAAGATCACTGACATAATTAAAAAAATGTATTTCACCTTTATTTAACCAGGTAGGCTAGTTGAGAACAAGTTCTCATTTACAACTGCGACCTGGCGAGGTCATGATTTGACCTCGTATTTTCCAGTTCCCAGACGTCTTGAAAGCACCACAAGATGCTACAGAAGCAGCTCTTGCACTGTCTGACAAATGTTCCAATTAAAGGCTCTGTATCTGTATAAACAACGCGTGTGATAAATAAGATACATAACAAATATACTGTACACAGGCGGCAATTTAATTCCACTAAATTATGCAAATTAACCTATAAGCATGACCAGTCTAATGTATTTACACCGACTGTTTTTTCCATTAATGAAGAGGCTAAAAATCACTATTTTGCAATGGGATTTCTTCTCTCGGCTTTAAAAAAAAAAAGTATCTGATGTATCTTGTCTGAAGCTGGCTATTACCGACTAACGGAAATGCTGGTGTGTGTGTACGTCTTTGTGTGTGTGGGCGTGTGTGCCCTGAATAACGCAATGATTTCTAAATGCCATAAAGGAGACAGCCCCTACATGTGTGTGTTTGTGTCTTCATGTCCAGCGAGAGGACCGTCATTAGGGTAGAATTAGTTGTGTCACTGCTGCACAAAGACACAGCTACAGGCCATAGATCGAGTTTCAGGCTAACCTTGTTTGAGACGCACTAATTCTAATGGGCGCCATGTTGACACCCAAAACTCAGAGATAATGACATTCTAGTTAGGATAGAAATGGCAGTGTGTTTTATTTAAGTGATAATGCCTGGGAAGCCAGTGTTGATGATATGGCATGGGTGTTGTTACTGTATGCCCAGACGAAGTCGAGGGCCGGCAAACCGTGCCAATATATCCTCCAAACACCGGATTCGGGGGCATTATTCACTTTTATATGACGGGTTACCAACATATTCAAATAATGATTGACATTTTCTTTCAGATAAAAAAAAAAAAAAAAGAATTTACTCATACTATGTCATCCTTCCATGAGATATAGTCCCGTCACAAATCTAAGGTTGCTACTCAAGCCAGCTGGTCGGTTCAGTTGCCAGAGACGCGACCTAGACGTTAAGTCTTTTTGTTCTGAATCTATGGAGGCGTTTGTTCAAAATGTTCCATTGCCATACTGGCTCGCAACATTCTTATCCCTTGCTTGCTAGCTAGCCAACTACGGGTAACTTACAGTCACGTCATTTGCATTTGTTTAAGCGGTTTTCTAGTGACATTTGGATAAATCCATAACAATGAGCTAATGATACACGATTTCACCTGGCATAGAAAATGTGCTCTGGTCAGGACACTTGTTCAGAGGAGCCAGCCAACAACACAGCTAACACAATCACTTCAAACTGTAATGAATACTCTGGGAGAGTGCGGCAGGTGTTAATTTCGCCTTCGCTGAAGGTAGGAATCGTGGTCACCGGCAGGCAATGGTCATGCACAGGTAGGTGAATCAAAACTAGGACTGAAGGATATAACTGGTTCTCACAAACACGCTAGGAAAAGGCTTAGTAGAGTGAAAATGAACAATACCTCAACAGCACAAATAGAATGAACTGAACTAAATAAGGAGCTGATGAGACCAGGTGAGTAACTAACACAGGTGAAATCAATGAACAAAAATGAAAGACAGGGCTACGTTCAAGAACACAAAGAAACAGGGCTACATTCAAGAACACAAAGAAACAGAACACAAGGTTGACTAAGAAAATATATACAGAACCTTACACAAACTGAAGCTGGAAAGACTGCAAACTAGCTGCATTGTGTTTTGTGTTACCTGTTTTCTATTGACATTTCTTTGTATACATCCAGAAAAATGATGCCAGCTGATTCATGATTTCGACTGGCTGAGAAAAGCTGTCTGACAGCTGGAGATTTGTTTCATTTTGTCGGAGATACAGACAGCAAGGTTTATAAAAATCTCCGCTGTTGAAACCAAATGCTAGTCTAGACTAAAAGAAATGGGAGATAATGCTAGTCTAAAAGAAATGGGAGATAATGTTAGTCTAAAAGAAATGGGAGATAATGTCTAGATGTTTTTTATAGTGGAGATCAAGTTCATAAACTGCCTGGCTGGGCTGATGAGACAGTGGATTGAGCAGTCAGATGGAACAGAGTGAATGGGCATTTCAACATCATAGCTTTAGCCAGTAGTAACTTGTGGAATAGACACTGGCTGGTATGCGGTTTTAACCAATCAGCATCCAGGATTAGACTCACCCATTGTATAATGTAATATAATGGCACTCAGTGTTTGCCAAAATGTTGGTAGTTAGAGTTTGTTTCTTACCTCGTCAAACCTGTCGAATGAGGCTCCTTCCTGCATGAAGCCAGGCAGGTGCTTCTGCCAGTTAAACTCATAGGACTTAGTCATGGCTGCTTACACCTGTCGAGAGAGAGGGGGGGGGGGGGGGAGAAAGAGGAAAGAGAGGGGGGGGTGAAAGAAACATTGTGTAAAGGCAGGTTGGCCTCTTGCAGGTGTCTTAACCTGGGATGTTCCAAGAAATATAATATGTGCACCACCAAATAGCCTTTCTATGTAGTGCTGGGAAAAACAGGATGTAGGCATAGCCATAATCCCACCGAGCAGACTGTTACCACTTAGAATGCACACGTATTGTTTTACAGCACCTGTCACGAGACGATGCATTTTATTATTAGCAATAACAGCTCACAGAAATAGCCACGAATGACATCAAACCTGAACGTGTCATGTTGTCTGTGTGAGTGTGAGAGTGTGTGTGCGGTGAGATACTAAGACAAAAGAATAGACCTGCAAATGAACTTGGCATGTGAATTAATTTACTTGTCCCTGGGGGCCTCTCCCTCTCTGTCGGTGTACAGTGTGTGTGTGTGTGTGTGTGTGTGTGTATGTGTGTGTATGTGTGCAGTGTTGCCCTCTAACACATTGAACTCTTCCCATCTATGAATGAATAATTTGTAACATGTCTATAACTGCATCAGTAAGGAGGGTTATATCTGGATCAGACAGCAGATTAACTGTCAACTATGATTTTTCAGAAGGGCTGAGGTATGTAGGATATGTACAGTGCATTCGGAAAGTATCTAGACCTCTTGACTTTTTCCACATTTTATTATGTTACAGCTTTATTCAAAAATGTATTTAAAAATAATAATAAATTGCACAAAAAAACCTGAAAAATGACATTTACATAAGTATTCAGACCCTTTGTTGAAGCACCTTTGGCAGTGACTACAGTATTGTGTCTTCTTGGGTATGACGCTACAAGCTTGGCACACCTGTATTTGAGGAGTTTCTCACATTTCTCTCTGCAGATCCTCTCAAGCTCTGTCAGGTTGGATGGGGAACTTTGTGCACAGCTATTTTCAGATCTCTCCAGAGAAGTTCAATCGGGTTCAAGTCTGGGCTCTGGCTGGGCCACCCAAGGACATTCAGAGACTTGCCCCCGAAGCCACTCCTGCGTTGTCTTGGCAGTGTGCAGAGGGTCGTTGTCCTGTTGGACGGTGAACCTTCGCCCCAATCTGAGTGCTCTGGAGTGGGTTTTCATCAAGGATATCTCTGTACTTTGCTCCGTTCATCTTTGCCTCGACCCTGACTAGTCTCCCAGTCCCTGCAGCTGAAAAACATCCCCACAGCATGATGCTGCCACCACGCTTCACCGTAGGGATGATGGCAGGTTTTCTCCAGACGTAACACTTGGCATTCAGGCCAAAGAGTTCAATTTTGGTTTCATCAGACCAGAGAATCTTGTTTCTCATGATCTGAGAGTCTTTATGCACCTTTTGGCAAACTGCAAGTGGGCTGTCATGTGTCTTTTACTGAGGAGTGGCTTCCGTCTGGTCACTCTACCATAAAGGCCAGGTTGGTGTAATGCTGCAGAGATGGTTGTCCTTCTGGAAGGTTCTAGCATCTCCACAGAGGAACTCAAGAGCTCTGTCAGAGTGACCATCGGGTTCTTGGTCACCTCCCTGACCAAGACCCTTCTCCCCCGATTTCTCAGTTTGGCTAGGCAGCCAACTCTAGGAAGAGTCTTGGTGGTTCCAAACTTCTTCCATTTAAGAATGATGGAAGCCACTGTGTTCTTGGGGACCTTCAATACTGCAGACATTGTTTGGTACGCTTCCCCAGATCTGTGCCTCAATACAATGCTGTCTCGGAGCTCTACGGACAATTCCTTTGACCTCATTTTTGATCTGACATGCACTGTCAACTGTAGGAGTTTATATAGACAAGTGTGTGCCTTTCCAAATCAGGTCCAATCAATTTAATTTACCACAGGTGGACTCCAATCAAGTTGTCAAAACATCTCTAGGATGATCAATTGAAACAGGATGTACCTGAGCTAAATTTTGAGTCTCATAGCAAAGGGTCTGAATCCTTACTGAGGAAAATGTTTCATTTAATCAATTTTAGAGTAAGGCTGCAATGTAACAAAATGTGGAAAAAGTCAAGGGGTCTGAATACTTTTCGAAGGCACCATAATGTGTCTCAATAAAAGTGTGTGCATGTTGAGTGTATTTCCATGAGAAGTGCTGTGTGCTTAGAAAAGGATACAGTTGATGTGAGTAATGACTGTGTGTGCAAGGGTGCGTACGGGTGTGTGATTACGTGCGTGAGTGTGTGCGTGCGCACGTGTGTGTTGACGCCACGGTACAGATCACAGAATAATGACAAGAGTAATTTCTTCTCTCTAGTAGGGAGAGGGAAGGAAGCTGGATGTTGATGAGAAAGAATGGGAGAGCGACAGAACGAGGGAGATGAAAGAAGGGGGGAGAGACAGAGAGTCAGCTGAGCATGACAGAATTTGGGAGAGGCGAGTGGCTGCGTGTGTGTGTGTGTGTGTGTGTGTGTGTGTGTGTGTGTGTGTGTGTGTGTGCCTTCGTGTTCTGTGTTTTATGTCAGGTACACAGATCTGAGACCATAGCAACACACTGTGCATCAAAACACCCTCTACCTCTTCTGAAATACAGCAACACGAGTTTGATTCAATTGCAAAACTGTACACATGGGGTGTTTCTCAAAATTATTACTGCCGTACTCCGAGCATGCAAATTTGTGACGGAAATTGAGTAATTAGTATGCTTATTGGTCATAGTATGGATATAGTTAGTATGCCAAAAGTTCCCGGATGTCGTACCACATTCGCCAAAATACGATTTATACAAGAAGTTGACACTATGTCCATGCTTTTAGGGCCCATAATGCATTTCTTCATAAAATGGGCGTGGATTCACATTGTTTTCAGATTTGAAGAAAATGGCAGAAAATATGTAGCCGAAGCCCAATGAGAGCGGATACAAATTCATTGCTTTAACTAATTATGAAAATGTTGAGCAAATGTAATAAAGTAATAACTTTTCAAATAAGTTACATTACACGTTATGTTGGCTGACAATTTGTTAGCTACACTATCCTTATGAACCACATATTTTATTTAAAAACATTTAATCCCAGCCCCCGTCCCTGCAGGAGGCCTTTTGCCTTTTGGTAGGTCATCATTGTAAATAAGAATGTGTTCTTAACTGACTTGTCTAGTTAAATAAAAATAAAAAATAAAAACAAATCTATATACTGGTGGTGAAACAGCCGTTGTTGGTGATAGAAGGTGAGGACCAATGCGCAGCGTGGTAAGTGTCCATATTGATTTAATAAAACAATTGAACACTGAAACAAAACAATAAAGCGCCAACGAACGAACCGAAACAGTCCTGTACGGTGAATACACAGAACAGAAAATAATCAGGCTACCTAAGTATGGTTCTCAATCAGGGACAACGATTGACAGCTGCCTCTGATTGAGAACCATACCAGGCCAAACACAGAAATCCCAAATCATAGAAAAAAGAACATAGACTGCCCACCCCAACTCACGCCTTGACTATACTAAAACAAAGACAAAACAAAGGAACTAAGGTCAGAACGTGACAGGTGGGCGAGGCCCATCAAACACATCCCTCTACCATCTGTGATGTCCAACCAGGGGACTGCATTGGCAGATGTATTATTCCAGTTGAGATCTGTTGAAAGGCAGTGCTGTCAAGACTGAATATTCATCAAGGAATATAGACAAATATCTATCGGAAAATAGCAAAAAATACAGAATATGACATTGAAAATAATGCAATATTTCGAAACAATCCAAAATATCCAATATTGTGGCTGGGCTTTCGTTATTACTTCTGTCAACGGCAGTCTATTCCATTACTAAATCCTTCACTCCATAACAACAATCTCCACCATCCATACACATGTTCTTCTCCTGAACACGTGAGCTGCAGAAGAGAGCGTCCTGGCAATGCCAACCCCTGGTGACCCCTGCTTGGTGAACTCTTGACAGTGAGATAATTATGTTAGATAACTCTGTGTCCCCCAGGCTGGGGGCTCCCCTGTCGCTAGGCATAGTCTAATATGGCTGCTAGGGTAACACCCATCGGAACGCTCCCTCACCTCATAAACCCAAATGAAGTGCCTGGTGAGGAGCCAATAGGGCGCTGCAGCACTGGGGTGGCAGGGGAACATGGAAACAAGGTCCTGTCCTGACTAGGAGGGAATAACTAAACCAACACACGAGGCTACCTGGAACTCTATCCTAGAGTTCAGAGATGCCGGCCCAGGGATGGCACAGGTATGGCCCAGGGATGGCACAGGGATGGCACGAGGACGGCAGCAGGGACACCTCACACCAGCCTGACCTAACTAGTGAGGAGCGCTCCAACACAGAGGTATCACGGGTATAGCTGCCACACAGAGGTGGCATGGGGACATGAGGTCAGGGACACCTCATACCTGCCAGACCTGACTGGTGAGAAGCACTCCCACACAGGGGTGGCATGGGGGAATTAGGAAGGGGACACCTCATACCTGCCAGAGGAAGAATAACATAAGTAACACCTTCAAGCTGTAAAGGTTTGAGCTACTCTTCAATCAGATGCTCTGAGTCTGACCAAGCAAGTCATAAAGTGAGGACACAAGGTACCAGAAAAAGATGACAGGGTATTTTATAATCATTAAGTATTCGGTGGCATCTTAGGAAACTGCCAAACGAATCAAGGTGGTGGTGACCCCCTGGAATAGAAGAGACAAGGCCGATGAACAGAAAGAACAGAAAGAATAAATGAATGGGATTGAAAGTAAAAGATTTGGTCTACTATGTAGAGTTTAGCTCTAACCAGCTCCTGACAGTTCCAATCCATCACCAGAGGTCTAAATACAACGAGACCTGGGTTCAAATACTATTTGAAATCATTTCAGCTGGGCTTCATTGCGCTTGCCTGGCGGAATGGACCAATATGACAGTCGCACAAGTATTTTAAAGACTTTGAATAGTATTTGATTCTATCATTTCTGTCCTCGACACAGCGGGAACTGTGACCCCTCCTAACCCTGATCCTTAACCCTGTAATAAACCCCTGACCCTAGTGTCTTTATGCACAGTAGATCTATTCTATTTGAAGTGTTATTGCTTTGTTTTGACATATGCAAGTCCCCGTTACTATGGTACACTGTTCAGGCCTCATCATCCTAAGGCTGCGTTTACACAGGCAGCCCAATTCTGATCCTTTCCCACTAACATTTCTGGCATAATGCCAATTAATCTGATCCATTAAATCAATCTAATAAAAACCAATATACAAAACAATAACTCACGGGTCTCGGGTATATGTCATTTTAACTGTCCGGAATGGCCCCTACAGATCAGAACGGGACTGCTGTACTAGAGAGAGAGAGAGATTTGATCATTTATGCTGCTGCTCTTGCTTTTCACGTGAGTGGAGTGTTGCGAGTGTAGCTTGTTGTTGGCCAATCATGAGTCATCAAAGTAGCAATAGGCTTCAGTCATAGATCCTCGTTCCGTGTGTGGAAAAAGTTAGGAGATATCTAATGAACGGAAAAAGTTAGGAGATATCTAATCAATGGGAAAAGTTAGGAGATATCTAATCAATGGAAAAAGTTAGGAGATATCTAATGAACGGAAAAAGTTAGGAGATATCTAATCAACAGAAAAAGTTAGGAGATATCTAATCAACGGAAAAAGTTAGGAGATATCTAATCAATGGAAAAAGTTAGGAGATATCTAATCAACAGAAAAAGTTAGGAGATATCTAATCAATGGAAAAAGTTAGGAGATATCTAATGAACGGAAAAAGTTAGGAGATATCTAATCAATGGAAAAAGTTAGGAGATATCTAATCAATGGAAAAAGTTAGGAGATATCTAATCAATGGAAAAAGTTAGGAGATATCTAATCAATGGAAAAAGTTAGGAGATATCTAATGAACGGAAAAAGTTAGGAGATATCTAATCAATGGAAAACGTTAGGAGATATCTAATGAACGGAAAAAGTTAGGAGATATCTAATCAATGGAAAAAGTTAGGAGATATCTAATCAATGGAAAAAGTTAGGAGATATCTAATCAACAGAAAATGTTAGGAGATATCTAATCAATGGAAAAAGTTAGGAGATATCTAATCAATGGAAAAAGTTAGGAGATATCTAATCAATGGAAAAAGTTAGGAGATATCTAATCAATGGAAAAAGTTAGGAGATATCTAATGAACGGAAAAAGTTAGGAGATATCTAATCAATGGAAAAAGTTAGGAGATATCTAATGAACGGAAAACGTTAGGAGATATCTAATCAATGGAAAAAGTTAGGAGATATCTAATCAATGGAAAAAGTTAGGAGATATCTAATCAATGGAAAAAGTTAGGAGATATCTAATCAATGGAAAAAGTTAGGAGATATCTAATCAACAGAAAAAGTTAGGAGATATCTAATCAATGGAAAAAGTTAGGAGATATCTAATGAACGGAAAAAGTTAGGAGATATCTAATCAATGGAAAAAGTTAGGAGATATCTAATCAATGGAAAAAGTTAGGAGATATCTAATCAATGGAAAAAGTTAGGAGATATCTAATCAATGGGAAAAGTTAGGAGATATCTAATCAACAGAAAAAGTTAGGAGATATCTAATCAATGGAAAAAGTTAGGAGATATCTAATGAACGGAAAAAGTTAGGAGATATCTAATCAATGGAAAAAGTTAGGAGATATCTAATCAATGGAAAAAGTTAGGAGATATCTAATCAATGGAAAAAGTTAGGAGATATCTAATCAATGGAAAAAGTTAGGAGATATCTAAGCAACGGAAAAAGGAATTAAAATGACGGAATTAAAAGGTATCCCTTTCCTGCAGTCAATTGACCAAATCACCCTCTATTGGCCTCATGGGTGGAATGTTAATGATTATTTAAAAGAAACCGCTGATGTATATAAAGTGTAATATAGGGAAGCACACTCAAAATGAAATACATGGTGCAGGTGTCTACTTTCTTTAAGACCATAACCATGTGTGTGATGCGTATACTTTAGTTTCAAAGTAGATTTGTTTAAGACTACCAAGAATCACTGTGTTATAATGCCTTACCTCCCTTATCTTACTACATTTCTACACACTGTATATAGACTTTTCTATTGTGTTATTGACTGTACGTTTGTTTATCCCCCGTGTAACTCTGTGCTGTTTTTGTCGCACTACTTTGCTCTATCTTGGCCAGGTCGCAGTTGTAAATGAGAACTTGTTCTCAACTGGCCTTCCTGGTTAAATAAAGGTGTTCTCAACTGGCCTTCCTGGTTAAATAAAGGTGAAATCCAAAACAAACAAAAAATATTTGATTCTAAATAACCTAGCTGTGTCAGCTATTAGTCTACTATAGCGCGAGTCGGCTTGGTTGGTTGCTATCTCTCGTCTCTCCTTCCTCCCCGTGTCACTCTCTCGCAGTACGGCCCTTCCCCGCCTACTAGAGCGGCACCTTTCGCCTTCCTCTCTCGCTTTATCAGCTCGGTTAATACAGTAGCTTATAAAATTACTTTTCTGCTCACTCGGATCGGGTCTGGATCTGACCAGGTCTATACGGAATGGGTCTAGTTGTCCTCGGGTCCGTTCTCTATATTTAAAAAAATGTATGTATGTATATCGGGACTGGGTGGGAAAGTCCCAGATCCATTTCGGAACGGCTCCAACTTTTTGAACCCGTGAAGACCTCTAGTGCACACACACAATGCACAATGTTCTTCACAGATGTGACTTAGAATCTCTCCCCAGGCTACACACACACACACCTCCCTGATCTGACCTTAGTGTTGGCTCCTGGGTCGCGCTCCCTCCTGTCTCCCCCGCTGTTCCCTCACTGTTCCCCTGAGATCTGGCCTGAGAGATGTGTTCTAATCTAGCATCATTGTTGTCATGGCAGGCATACTCTGACATGTGTACAGTATGGTGTAGCCGATACAATGGTGTATTATACCAGGGCCGTGATACTGCCCTGTGTAGGGTGCTGTCTTTCGGATGACGTTAAATGGGTGTCCTGACTCTCTGAGGTCATTAAAGATCCCATGCAACTTATTGTAATAGTATGGATGTTAACCCTGGTGTCCTGGCTAAATTCCCAAGCTGTCCCTCATATCATCCCCAGCTTACAATTGGCTCTTTCATCCCTCTCCCCTGTAACTATTCCCCAGGTTGTTGCTGTGAATGGCGTGTGTGTATCCTGGTTAGCGGTTACCCATGCCGGAGATTGTACACTTTAAAGGGTGTGTTCTGTTTACACACACAGGCAATCTCAACTCATGCTAGGGTTCTATTGGGGCAGAACAACCTTGCTACTACAGAAGAACATACTGCCTATAATGTGTCAAGCTTCAACAAACTCTTCATAATTAAATAGTTCCTATCAAATAAATCAATAATATTTCTATTTTAGAAGCATTATGAATGTGATATAGAGAAGTCATTTAAAATGAGGATATGGATGGTGTGGACTTTTAAATGGAGTGGAGTCATAGATGGAGTGGACTGATAGACGGAGTGGACTAATAGTTGGGATGGTGTTGTCATCATGTTTGACAGTCTCCTGGAGGGGAAGGAGTCTTTCCAAGAAATGGCCATATCACAGTCTGCTGACTGCGTTCCCCTGTTGCCTCCATCATCCTCTAAATCCCACCAACATCAGCCGCCTTAGAGCGCAACTGGTCCTTGTTTGGTAACATACACACCAAAGCACGCAACAGGCTGACCAATACAAGGGTTGAAAAATTGGTGGCCATCCGGGCAAATTTGAGGTTTTTGAGCCTGACAACGAGTAATCCTCAACAAAGTTGGAAAGTGACAGTGAAGATGAGGACTCAAGAGTCTGATGTTCAAGAGGACGACATTGAGGAGGTCCAGGGAGAAGACATGGAAGCCTGAGAGGAAGACAACCAAAGCTTTAGTTTCTAGACTATCATTTTACAGTTAAAAACGTTATTGAGAGATGCGATGGATCATTGGGGATCATTCAACATACCATTTATTTTGTTGTTCAGTGAAATCATCCCACGTAAAGAGTCAACTCGTTTAATTAAAGTTAAATTCGTAACAATTGTTTTATTTATTTTTATTTTGGAAGGTTGTAATCATTTGCAATTATGTCTACTTATGATAAGGTAAAATGTTTATGTTTGTCTCCATATGATATGGTAAATATATCCAATGCAAAAAACATCTACATTTCAATGGTACTAATAACAATTAGCATATATTTCCATTAATTCCCACGGAAAGTGTCCACCTCTGAATATTCTCCAAAATGTGCAACCCTAGAGAGGATTATTAGATGGAGTGGACTGATAGATGGAGTGGACTGATAGATGGAGCGGACTAATAGATGGAGTAGACTAATAGGTGGAGTGGACTAATAGATGGAGTGGACTGATAGATGGAGTAGACTAATAGGTGGAGTGGACTAATAGATGGAGTGGACTGATAGATGGAGTGGACTGATAGATGGAGTAGACTGATAGATGGAGTGGACTGATAGATGGAGCGGACTGATAGATGGAGGAGACTAAAAGGTGGAGCGGACTGTTAGATGGAGGAGACTAATAGGTGGAGTAGACTCATAGGTGGAGTGGACTAATAGATGGAGTAGGCTAAAAGGTGGAGTAGACTAATAGATGGAGTATACTAATAGATGTAGTGGACTACTTGATCGAGTAGACTAATAGATGGAGTAAACTAATAGGTGGAGTGGACTAATAGATGGAGTAGGCTAAAAGGTGGAGTAGACTAATAGATGGAGCGGACTAATAGATGTAGTGGACTACTTGATCGAGTAGACTAATAGATGGAGTAAACTAATAGGTGGAGTGGACTAATAGATGGAGTAGGCTAATAGGTGGAGTTGACTAATAGATGGAGTAGACTAATAGATGGAGTAGACTAATAGGTGGAGTGGACTAATAGGTGGAGTAGAGTAATAGGTGGAGTGGACTAACAGGTGGAGTAGACTAATAGGTGGAGTAGACTAATAGATGGAGTAGACTAATAGATGGAGTGGACTGATAGATGGAGTGGATTAATAGATGGAATAGGCTAATAGGTGGAGTAGACTAACAGGTGGAGTAGACTAATAGATGGAGTAGACTAATAGGTGGAGTAGACTAATAGATGGAGTGGACTAATAGGTGGAGTAAACTAATAGATGGAGTGGACTAATAGGTGGAGTAGACTAATAGATGGAGTGGACTAATAGGTGGAGTAAACTAATAGATGGAGTGGACTAATAGGCGGAGTAAACTAATAGATGGAGTGGACTAATAGGTGGAGTAAACTAATAGATGGAGTGGACTAATAGGTGGAGTAAACTAATAGATGGAGTGGACTAATAGGTGGAGTAAACTAATAGATGGAGTATACTAATAGATGGAGTGGACTAATAGATGGAGTAAACTAATAGGTGGAGTAAACTAATAGGCGGAGTGGACTAATAGATGGAGTGGACCGCTTGATGGAGTAGACTAATAGATGGAGTGGAATGCTTGATGGAGTAGACTAATAGGTGGAGTAGACTAATAGATGGAGTGGACTACTTGATGGAGTAGACTAATAGGTGGGGTAAACTAATAGGTGGAGTGGACTAATAGGTGGAGTAGACTAACAGGTGGAGTAGACTAACAGGTGGAGTGGACTAATAGATGGAGTAGGCTAATAGGTGGAGTAGACTAACAGGTGGAGTAGACTAACAGGTGGAGTGGACTAATAGATGGAGTAGGCTAATAGGTGGAGTAGACTAACAGGTGGAGTAGACTAACAGGTGGAGTGGACTAATAGATGGAGTAGGCTAATAGGTGGAGTAGACTAACAGGTGGAGTAGACTAATTGGTGGAGTAGACTAATAGACAGAGTAGACTAATAGGTGGATTAGACTAATAGGTGGATTAGACTAATAGGTGGAGTAAACTAATAGATGGAGTGGACTAATAGGCGGAGTAAACTAATAGATGGAGTGGACTAATAGGTGGAGTAAACTAATAGATGGAGTGGACTAATAGGTGGAGTAAACTAATAGATGGAGTGGACTACTAGATGGAGTAAACTAATAGGTGGAGTAAACTAATAGGCGGAGTGGACTAATAGATGGAGTGGACCGCTTGATGGAGTAGACTAATAGATGGAGTGGAATGCTTGATGGAGTAGACTAATAGGTGGAGTAGACTAATAGATGGAGTGGACTACTTGATGGAGTAGACTAATAGGTGGGGTAAACTAATAGGTGGAGTGGACTAATAGGTGGAGTAGACTAACAGGTGGAGTAGACTAACAGGTGGAGTAGACTAATAGATGGAGTAGGCTAATAGGTGGAGTAGACTAACAGGTGGAGTAGACTAACAGGTGGAGTGGACTAATAGATGGAGTAGGCTAATAGGTGGAGTAGACTAACAGGTGGAGTAGACTAACAGGTGGAGTGGACTAATAGATGGAGTAGGCTAATAGGTGGAGTAGACTAACAGGTGGAGTAGACTAATTGGTGGAGTAGACTAATAGACAGAGTAGACTAATAGGTGGAGTAGACTAACAGGTGGATTAGACTAATAGGTGGATTAGACTAATAGGTGGAGTAAACTAATAGATGGAGTGGACTAATAGGCGGAGTAAACTAATAGATGGAGTGGACTAATAGGTGGAGTAAACTAATAGATGGAGTGGACTAATAGGTGGAGTAAACTAATAGATGGAGTGGACTACTAGATGGAGTAAACTAATAGGTGGAGTAAACTAATAGGCGGAGTGGACTAATAGATGGAGTGGACCGCTTGATGGAGTAGACTAATAGATGGAGTGGAATGCTTGATGGAGTAGACTAATAGGTGGAGTAGACTAATAGATGGAGTGGACTACTTGATGGAGTAGACTAATAGGTGGGGTAAACTAATAGGTGGAGTGGACTAATAGGTGGAGTAGACTAACAGGTGGAGTAGACTAACAGGTGGAGTGGACTAATAGATGGAGTAGGCTAATAGGTGGAGTAGACTAACAGGTGGAGTAGACTAACAGGTGGAGTGGACTAATAGATGGAGTAGGCTAATAGGTGGAGTAGACTAACAGGTGGAGTAGACTAATAGGTGGAGTAGACTAATTGGTGGAGTAGACTAATAGACAGAGTAGACTAATAGGTGGAGTAGACTAACAGGTGGATTAGACTAATAGGTGGATTAGACTAATAGGTGGATTAGACTAATAGGTGGAGTAGACTAATAGGTGGATTAGACTAATAGGTGGAGTAGACTAACAGGTGGAGTAGACTAACAGGTGGAGTGGACTAATAGATGGAGTAGGCTAATAGGTGGAGTAGACTAACAGGTGGAGTAGACTAACAGGTGGAGTGGACTAATAGATGGAGTAGGCTAATAGGTGGAGTAGACTAACAGGTGGAGTAGACTAACAGGTGGAGTGGACTAATAGATGGAGTAGGCTAATAGGTGGAGTAGACTAACAGGTGGAGTAGACTAATTGGTGGAGTAGACTAATAGACAGAGTAGACTAATAGGTGGAGTAGACTAACAGGTGGATTAGACTAATAGGTGGATTAGACTAATAGGTGGAGTAAACTAATAGATGGAGTGGACTAATAGGCGGAGTAAACTAATAGATGGAGTGGACTAATAGGTGGAGTAAACTAATAGATGGAGTGGACTAATAGGTGGAGTAAACTAATAGATGGAGTGGACTACTAGATGGAGTAAACTAATAGGTGGAGTAAACTAATAGGCGGAGTGGACTAATAGATGGAGTGGACCGCTTGATGGAGTAGACTAATAGATGGAGTGGAATGCTTGATGGAGTAGACTAATAGGTGGAGTAGACTAATAGATGGAGTGGACTACTTGATGGAGTAGACTAATAGGTGGGGTAAACTAATAGGTGGAGTGGACTAATAGGTGGAGTAGACTAACAGGTGGAGTAGACTAACAGGTGGAGTGGACTAATAGATGGAGTAGGCTAATAGGTGGAGTAGACTAACAGGTGGAGTGGACTAATAGATGGAGTAGGCTAATAGGTGGAGTAGACTAACAGGTGGAGTAGACTAATAGGTGGAGTAGACTAATTGGTGGAGTAGACTAATAGACAGAGTAGACTAATAGGTGGAGTAGACTAACAGGTGGATTAGACTAATAGGTGGATTAGACTAATAGGTGGAGTAGACTAATAGGTGGATTAGACTAATAGGTGGAGTGGACTAACAGGTGGAGTAGACTAATAGGTGGATTAGACTAATAGGTGGAGTAGACTAATAGGTGGAGTAGACTAACAGGTGGAGTAGACTAATAGGTGGATTAGACTAACAGGTGGAGTAGACTAACAGGTGGATTAGACTAACAGGTGGAGTAGACTAACAGGTGGAGTAGACTAATAGGTGGAGTAGACTAACAGGTGGAGTAGACTAATAGACGGAGTAGACTAATAGGTGGAGTGTACAGGGGCTACAGTATATAAAATACATTATAATAAATAAGATCAGACAGAATCACATTATGGCTAGGGTTAATGTTTGCCTACTGTATCATAACAATATCCCTGGAAATCAGGAAAGATGTTACCATAAAGTGTCAGTGTTTACTTAGGCCGTAAGTGGCCATTAATTCAGCAGGAAACAACGGGAGAGAGGCTTGCAGTGTGATACACTAGTTTTATGGCTCCAATAACAACTGATTGTCTGTGCAATCAACAGAAATAACCACAAAATCAATGTCTCAGTACCAACGTGTGTGTGTGTGGCATCCGGTTCTGTATGTCGTTTAGCCACTTAACAAAAGAGTATACAAGAGAGTGCAATTAAGAAGAGTAAACACACACTTTATCTATAGGATCTGTGTGTGTGTGTGTGTGTGTGTGTGTGTGTGTGTGTGTGTGTGTGTGTGTGTGTGTGTGTAGATGGAGTGTTTGTGTTTAACTAGTGTGCTTGTGTTTAACTCGTGCCCCTTAACGTTATTGAGACCAATCCAACCTGTTCTGTAAGACACCTAGGCACAGATTTAGGATCAAATCCTAACCTTCACTGCACAAACTATCACAGTCTCAATTTAGAATCAGAAGTTTGTCCATAAATATCACATTTAGAAGGTTAAGTTTAGGCATTCATTCTGAATGGTTAAGGTAAGGGTTAAGGTGTGAGATAGGGTTATGAATGGTTAACATAAGGGTTAAGGTTTGGGATAGGGTTATGAATGGTTAAGGTTTGGGATAGGGTTATGAATGGTTAAGGTAAGGGTTAAGGTTTGGGGTAGGGTTATGAATGGTTAAGGTAAGGGTTAAGGTTTGGGATATGGTTATGAATGGTTAAGGTAAGGGTTAAGGTGTGGGATAGGGTTATGAATGGTTAACATAAGGGTTAAGGTTTGGGATAGGGTTATGAATGGTTAAGGTAAGGGTTAATGTTTGGGATAGGGTTAAAACTACAAAATAAAATAGATTGCCTAGCACTGGGTTTGAACATGTGACCCACGTGGCCCATCCGCCATCCCCAAGGCCCTAGCAAACCGAATTTGAACTTAGGTCAATGTCTGGGTGACCTAAGATCCATGTGGCATATAGAGAGAAACAGGTCAGATGAGCTATGGTAGGCCTGCTTTTGATGCTTATGCAAGTCAAACAGAAGAGCAGGGAGGAGAGGGAGAGGAGGAGAAAGAAGGAGGAGTGGAGAAGAGGAGATGAGAAGAGTGGGAGGAGGAAGAGATGAGCTGTTAAAATGTAGCTCACATCAATTACTCCACATTTCAGCTCCTCTCTTCTGTGTGTCTGAGTGTCATCTGAGGTTTCTCTGATCCCTCAGGCTCTCCCTCTCTGGGCTCTCTCTCTGTGTGTGTGTGTGTGTGTGTGTGTGTGTGTGTGTGTGTGTGTGTGTGTGAGAGAGGATCCCCTTCAGAGCTCTGGCTTACAGGGGACTGGAGAAAGGAGCTAGTGTAGTACAGGACTATGATACAGAGCTAATATGATCGGCTTTACACAAGGCCCATTCTATCTAGAGAAGATACAGAGGCCACAGTAGGAAATATATTACATTTAGAAACGATAGGAGCAAGAAATGTATCACTTCTTCAGTCTTAAGCCTGTCGCATGTTTCCCAGTCAAAACAGTTTGCGCATATAATTATGACAACATGTTGTTGTTTTTGTTTGTTTTTGTGTTTGGCTGTTTTTTTTTCTGGCTGTTTGCGCATGCTTTTTATTTTCTTGGGGCATGTCGAAGTTTGGTAGCCGAAGTCTACACCCCTTCGTCGGTGATGGGTCAACAGTACTACTCCTAGAAGGAGTGGGAACTATGGACGGGATTCTTCAATTAAGTGTTTGTTGTCATTCAACCAGACAACTAGTTTTCATGCACATTTTTTCACTTGAGAAATACTGCAACAAACATCCTAGTTAGATGTCAAAATTAATGATTTCTTGATTTATCTTAGATTCATTCTGACTATTTTGAGGAAGTGTATACCGGTTATGTTGATGCTGAAGCGTCTCAAGACGGACAAACAGTAATATTGTTGTTTTCAAGCCAAGTTCTTTTAAGGCAGTATGTGATGCACAGACGTTTGCTTCTCATAGACGAGTTCTGCTAGAAGCAAACCCAACCTAGTATGTGGGCGCCTTTAGCATTTCAACCTTTTCCTTATATAGTGTAGCTAAGTATCACGCAGTTTGATTCAATCATTTTGTGATGGAAACTACGTCGCACACGCTGACCATTGTGACCATACTGCTGCTGAATCAGACACACAGGTTACCTGACAGTAGACTCAGGAGACAAAGGAAGCAGATGAACTCATAAAGACTGCGGACATTACCTTCACATCTCCCTGCCTCCTCCCTCTCTCTCTGTATCTATATACAGTGGGGCAAAAAAGTATTTAGTCAGCCACCAATTGTGCAAGTTCTCCCACTTAAAAAGATGAGAGAGGCCTGTAATTTCCATCATAGGTACACTTCGACTATGACAGACAAAATGAGAAAAAAAATCCAGAAAATCACATTGTAGGATTATTAATGAATTTATTTGCAAATTATGGTGGAAAATAAGTATTTGGTCAATAACAAAAGTTTATCTCAATACTTTGTTATATACCCTTTGTTGGCAATGACAGAGGTCAAACGTTTTCTGTAAGTCTTCACAAGGTTTTCACACACTGTTGCTGGTATTTTGGCCCATTCCTCCATGCAGATCTCCTCTAAAGCAGTGATGTTTTGGGGCTGTTGCTGGGCAACAGGGACTTTCAACTCCATTCAAAGATTTTTTATGGGGTTGAGATCTGGAGACTGGCTAGGCCACTCCAGGACCTTGAAATGCTTCTTACGAAGCCACTCCTTCGTTGCCCGGGCGGTGTGTTTTGGATCATTGTCATGCTGAAAGACCCAGCCAAGTTTCATCTTCAATGCCCTTGCTAATGGAAGGAGGTTTTCACTCAAAATCTCACGATACATGGCCCCATTCATTCTTTCCTTTACACGGATCAGTCGTCCTGGTCCCTTTGCAGAAAAACATGCTTCACAGTAGGTATGGTATTCTTTGGATGCAACTCAGCATTCTTTGTCCTCCAAACAAGACGAGTTGAGTTTTTACCAAAAAATTATATTTTGGTTTCATCTGACCATATGACATTCTCCCAATCTTCTTCTGGATCATCCAAATGCTCGTATACATGACATTGCTAATGATCTTAAAGAACAGCTGGTAGATAAACTCAAAGACAAACGTTTTGCCTTACAGTTCAATGAAGCAACTGACAGCAACAAAGACTGTTTGTTTATCTCTTATGTACGTTTTGACATGACAAACTCCCTGTGGGAGGATCTACTGTTTTGTAAATATGTCAGAGACAGAGCCACAGCTGAAGAGCTATTCAAAATGCTGGACTGCTTCCTGACTGAGAATGGGTTAAAGTGGGAGAACTGCATTGGTGTTTGCAGTGATGGTGCACAGACCATGGCAGGGATGGCAAAAGGACTTTGGGCACTCATCAAGGAGGCCTCACCTAATGCTGAGTGGACACACTGTGTTATACACAGAGAAGCACTGGCATCAAGGCACCTTTCCTCTGAATTAAGTGAGGTTATGACTGACATTGTAGGTGTAGTCAATTTTATAAAGACCAGGCCACTAAAAACAAGAGTCTTCTCTGCTATCTGTGAGGAGATGGGAGCTGAACATCAAGCTGTGCTGTTTCACAGTGAAGCACGGTGGCTGTTGAGGAAAAGTCTTGTCCTGAGTTTTTGAGCTCAGAGAGCAAAGAAGAATGTTTTCGGAGCAGGAGCACAAGTATGACCTCGCAGAAAAATGTTGTGATGAGAACTTCCTGGCAAAACTGGCCTACCTGAGTGACATATTTGGAAAGCTAAATGAACTAAATCTACAGCGTCAAGGGAAAGATAAACACCTCCCTCAGGTCACAGACAAGATCAGCTCTTTCACTCAAAAGCTTGCAATGTGGGGCAGGCGACTTGATGAAGGAAATACTGATTCATTCGAGAACCTGCATGAATTTGTTGACACTACTGACTATGATGCCACCTCAGTGATTCCATATATTAAGGAGCATATTTCATCACTGATGGGATTCTTTAAAAAGTACTTCCCTGAAAACAGTTCCCAATATGACTGGGTGAGAGATCCTTTCAACGCACCAGCTCCAACTGGTTTCAGCTCTGCAGAGGAGGACCAGTTCATTGATATGACGTCATACTCCACATTGAGACCGAGGTTCACATCACAGATACTGAGTGAATTCTGGCTGAGTGTAGAGAGGCAGTATCCACTCTTAGGGCAGAGGGCCATGGGCATTCTTATTCCTTTTGCAACATCTTATCTTTGTGAGACTGCCTTCTCTGCTGTTGTAGCACTGAAGACCAAGTACAGGTCCCAGCTAAACATTGAGCAGGAGCTGAGAGTTGCAGTATCATGCTTCGAAAAGCTGTGCTCTGCAAAATGTGCTCATTGTAAGCTATTAATCCTGACTTCCTCATTTTGATTTAAAAAAATAGGCACAAATTGTTTTATTCATTTTTGTTTTATAGGTCAAAGTGTGTCACATATTGTGCTCCTGAGTTAATGTTGCTGATCAATTTGAATGTATTATTATTTATTGATTATATTTAATTATATTTTTCAGTATCAAAAATGTTTACAGTTTAAATAAGTTTGAATTTTCCTTTTAATTTCAGGAAAATTGATGCACTTGAAGTCTTTTCTGTTACAGACTAAAAACAATGTTAATAAAGTTATTCTTTGTTGTAAGTTGATCTATATTTCTTTCTTTTTTCTTGTTTTGTTTTCTTTAATGTTAATAAGGATACAATGTTATGCAGAGGTGTACTTATAACCATTTTATAGACAAATGATACTATTTACAGACGCAGCAGAGAGTTGTGGGGCGCGAAATGTTAACTTCTTCCTAGGGGGGGGGGGTGTAACAGAAAATCATTGAGAAGCACTGGACTAGAGTAACAGTCCAGAGTGGGCGGCAGGTAGCCCGGTGGTTAAGAGCGTTGGGCCAGTAACCGAAAGGTCGCTGGAAAGGCACTCAACCCTAGTTGCTCTAGTTGGAGAAATGCGTCTGCTAAATTACTCAAATGTAAATGAGTAGAGGTGCAAACACAACTGCATGAGAGGATGTCTCCATTTGGGAGCTTCACTCCCCAGTGGTCCTCATATTATAGAGGGACAGTGGGAAGCATCATGGGATATGTAGTCTGAATTATGAAAATACGTAGTTGGCCTATTGTTAGAATGTTGTTACCATGGTATAATGTAACTTTGCTTTGATGCAACTTTGTTTCCATGTAACTTTGTTTCGATGTAACTTTGTTTCCATGTAACTTTGTTTCCATGTAACTTTGTTTCCATGTAACTTTGTTTCCATGTAACTTTGTTTCCATGTTACCCTGTTGCATCATTCTGAGCTGTGTGTGTGTGTCATGTAGCGGAAATGTTCTGTCTTTCATTTAGACCAGATAAGGAGAGCTAGAGTTCAGCTCATGCCGGTACACACACACACACACACACACACACACACACACACACACACACACACACACACACACACACACACACACACACACACACACATTCTCATCTCTGGGTTCTCCTCAACCAGGCCTGCCCAAACATGGTCAAAATCCCACAGAACAAGTGCACGCACGCACGAAGACACACACGCACGCACAAAGACACACACACACACACACACACGCACGCACACACACACACACAATGGGCAATTGACCTCCCAACCCCAGTAGAAACAGTGAAGGCTGGGTCCAGCCTGGATTCCAACTGAGAACTTCATTATCCCCTAGATATACTTACCCTGCTGCCCCATGGCAGTCATTAGTGGACTACGCTATTGGACAGACTAATAATAGTAGACAGACAGATGTGCTACGGACTGCTGCAGGTCTGTCCCATTCCTTTTCTCTCCCTCTCCCTTCCCTCTCTCTCCCCCTTTGCTTCCAGTTTCAGCATGATCCCCTCAGAGAGAGAGAGAGAGAGAGGATGTGTAGGTGTGTCTGTTTGAAAGACAGCGAGAGAGAATTGAGAGAGAGGGAGCTCTCTCGCTCCAGGGAAAACTCCATGAAACATCAGAATTCTCCCTGTCCAAATAAGTAGGTATAAAAGAGGACATTTGTGCCTTGCTGATCCTTACCAGCCAGGAGAATACAGCATATTTTCCAGCTTCTGAACTAAAACATGGACATAAGGCGAGACAGACGAAGAGATGGGGGGGGGGGGGACAGGGGTGAGGCAAGGGGAGAGGAGGAGATAGGGACAGGGGGGCTGGGGTTAAATGCTTCCCCAGAATGAGGGCTGTCCACAGGGGGAGACTGACCCCGAGCGAAGCTTCTGGTTAGTGTCTGTGTTGTGTGGGTTTATTATGTTGTAGACAGATAAAATGGTAGTTATACACATAACTAACTAAAGTAGTTGTTATATAGATCAGATCCTTATTTCTCGGCAGATAACCTAGTGGTTATCTGGTATGTGATCAATGGTGATCCACTGGTGGCTAAATGTGAGTGGAATTTAAGCACCATAAGTATCAGCGTCTTTTACTAATGTCAGCCAAATGCTACCATGCTGATCACCATTACCTACACTGTATTTAATAAGAACTACAGGAATGACAAACATCACCTACATGTTAATACAAATGTGAGCTCCACTTCAGCAAACACTGCCTGAATAAAAAACCTTTATTATTACATTTCTAGGTATTGTTTTTACATTTTGTCTCACAGAAGAGAGAGCAAACAGTAGAGATAAAAAGAGACATATATAAAGAGAGGGATAATAGAGCGGTAGACATGCGGAGAGAGAGATAAAAGAGAGCGATAAAAGAGAGATAAAGACAGAGATAAAGAGAGAGGACAATGAAATGGAGGGAACTGAGATAAAAACCTTTCTTGACAAACAAGCCTCGTCTACAGACGTTGCTCCTCTATGACGCCACTGGTCTCCATAGTAACCTGTTGGCCTGTAATAGCTCTCCCTGCAGCCACCGCATCCACCCGAAGGGACTGATTGGCTGAGTCCGTCACACACACACACACGAGTTGGTCTCCTGGTAGCAGTGTTCAGACCGACAGTGTATTAATAGAGACCCCTGTCACACTAGGGAGTTTCTACAAACACACGCACACACACACACACACACACACACGGAATGTGACAAATGTAAAAAAATATACATATATATATTTGAACAACAAGAAAAATGACGATTGAATTCCCAATGCAGATAGTCCTGCGTATGACCGCTAGCAGACAGCCAGTCATCACTACCCACCTTCCTGCTGTACCCCACCCTCTCAGCAATGATGACAGTTAAAGCTGTTTTTAGGTTCTCTGATGTGTGCCTCTCCTCCATGTTCTAAGTGGTCAGTACATGTCCCACTTCTCATCAATGTGATGGCTCGTTGCAGTAATGTATGACAGCGTGTTGGTGTTCCTAGACGTCCAACAATCTTTTGTTAACGCCACGTATGGGGTGTTTGAGAGCTCGCGCTTCGTACCTGCAGAACAATCATTGTACAATTTCTCCATCCGGGCTGTCACGGTTTTCCGACATGGCATCTTGTAGTCGGGTTCTAGATATGCCATTGGGGCATTGAAGCCAACATCCTCTACCATTGATAATGGCTGCATATCAACTACAATCATGTCTGTAATCAGCACTGTGATCTTCTCACTCCGTCCCTTACCGCACTGCTTTCGTGTGAAGATCCGGTCTATCTGTTGTTGGGGGCCTGCCAGTAGTGATTTGGGTCTCAGGGTCCCTCTAGAGTTGGGCCCTATCCAGATTTCCATACCGTGCCTGTGCCATCCCGGGATACACGGTATTACCGGTAGTGCACACACGGGGCACATAATTTTTTTTCAAAAGTAAAAAAAAAAGACCCAAAAACATCACTTATCAGAATGCTAACAAGTAAATGCTAATTTACTACTAGGACAGACAACCCAGTTCAAAAGTTATGTAAGAGTTATGCATCTCAAAACACTGTTTGCAGAACACACACAACAAATATTAGAGAGCAGGGATATTAATCAATGAGGGTATTGTCTCTGCTGCTGTTACCAAGAAGCTTGATCTTGCAAGCTAACTTTAGCCACTTAGCTACAGTGGTTAGTCCTTTAAAAGTTGCAGCATACTGCGGCGCAGCTTGCATGGTGCCGCAGAATTCTATGGCACGTTATTTAAGTGTGAACCACTTTTACCATTAATGCTAGTTAGTGCTAGTTTGACCACCAGAGGGCATCTTTGAGAAGCATTTGATAGCCTTCTGTTACATCTGCTCCTGCCATGCCCTCTACTGCTCATCATGTGTCTCCTTGACCTGCCGCCACTCCCCCAGTGCTCTCTCCCTCTCGCTCTGTGTGTGATTGTGTGGGCGGAAACAGGTGTGCTGGAGTCAGAGCAGATCCCCACCAGCTGCAACCTGTTCCTTAATCAATACCTCTACAAATACTCAGTCCTGGCAATTCCACACTGCCACATCATAATCTCTGCTCAGTCAGTCTACGTTTCTAGCCGTTTGTTACTATCTAGAGCCTGACCAAAATTGGTCTACACGGACAAGTTCTGGCCTGGTTTAGATCTTATCTGTCGGAAAGATATCAGTTTGTCTCTGTGAATGGTTTGTCCTCTGACAAATCAACTGTAAATTTCGGTGTCCCTCAAGGTTCCGTTTTAGGACCACTATTGTTTTCACTATATATTTTACCTCTTGGGGATGTAATTCGAAAACATAATGTTAACTTTCACTGCTATGCGGATGACACACAGCTGTACATTTCAATGAAACATGGTGAAGCCCCAAAATTGCCCTTGCTAGAAGCATGTGTTTCAGACATAAGGAAGTGGATGGCTGCAAACGTTCTACTTTTAAATTCGGACAAAACAGATATGCTTGTTCTAGGTCCCAAGAAACAAAGAGATCTTCTGTTGAATCTGACAATTAATCTTAATGGTTGTACAGTCGTCTCAAATAAAACTGTGAAGGACCTCGCCGTTACTCTGGACCCTGATCTCTCTTTTGACGAACATATCAAGACCATTTCAAGGACAGCTTTTTTCCATCTACGTAACATTGCAAAAATCAGAAACGTTCTGTCCAAAAATGATGCAGAAAAATTTATCCATGCTTTTGTCACTTCTAGGTTAGACTACTGCAATGCTCTACTTTCCGGCTACCCAGATAAAGCACTAAATAAACTTCAGTTAGTGCTAAATACGGCTGCTAGAATCCTGACTAGAACCAAAAAATTTGATCATATTACTCCAGTGCTAGCCTCCCTACACTGGCTTCCTGTCAAAGCAAGGGCTGATTTCAAGGTTTTACTGCTAACCTACAAAGCATTACATGGGCTTGCTCCTACCTATCTCTCTGATTTGGTCCTGCTGTACATACCAACACGTACGCTACGGTCACAAGACGCAGGCCTCCTAATTGTCCCTAGAATTTCGAAGCAAACAGCTGGAGGCAGGGCTTTCTCCTATAGAGCTCAATTTTTATGGAACGGTCTGCCTACCCATGTCAGAGACGCAAACTCGGTCTCAACCTTTAAGTCTTTACTGAAGACTCATCTCTTCAGTGGGTCATATGATTGAGTGTAGTCTGGCCCAGGAGTGGGAAGGTGAACGGAAAGGCTCTGGAGCAACGAACCGCCCTTGCTGTCTCTGCCTGGCCGGTTTCCCTCTTTCCACTGGGATTCTTTGCATCTAACCCTATTACAGGGGCTGAGTCACTGGCTTACTGGTGCTCTTTCATGCCGTCCCTAGGAGGGGTGCGTCACTTGAGTGGGTTGAGTCACTGATGTGATCTTTCTGTCTGGGTTGGCACCCCCCCTTGGGTTGTGCCATGGTGGAGATCTTTGTGGGCTATACTCAGCCTTGTCTCAGGATGGTAAGTTGGTGGTTGAAGATATCCCTCTAGTGGTGTGGGGGCTGTGCTTTGGCAAAGTGGGTGGGGTTATATCCTTCCTGTTTGGCCCTGTCCGCGGGTATCATCGGATGGGGCCACAGTGTCTCCTGACCCCTCCTGTCTCAGCCTCCAGTATTTATGCTGCAGTAGTTTATGTGTCGGGGGGCTAGGGTCAGTTTGTTATATCTGGAGTACTTCTCCTGTCCTATTCGGTGTCCTGTGTGAATTTAAGTGTGCTTTCTCTAATTCTGTCTTTCTCTCTTTCTTTCTCTCTCTGAGCCCTAGGACCATGCCCCAGGACTACCTGATATGATGACTCCTTGCTGTCCCCAGTCCACCTGGCCGTGCTGCTGCTCCAGTTTTAACTGTTCTGCCTTATTATTATTCGACCATGCTGGTCATTTATGAACATTTGAACATCTTGGCCATGTTCTGTTATAATCTCCACCCGGCACAGCCAGAAGAGGACTGGCCACCCCACATAGCCTGGTTCCTCTCTAGGTTTCTTCCTAGGTTTTGGCCTTTCTAGGGAGTTTTTCCTAGCCACCGTGCTTCTACACCTGCATTGCTTGCTGTTTGTGGTTTTAGGCTGGGTTTCTGTACAGCACTTTGAGATATCAGCTGATGTACGAAGGGCTATATAAATAAATTTGATTTGACTTGTTATCCCGTTGTTCCCGTTTTCTTTGCCTGACAGTTTTCCTCTCCGCTACAGTTCTGCCTGCTCTGACTCTGGTCCCTGTCTCCAGTCCCACATCTTGTCATCCTGCTACTCTGTCCTGGATTCCTCACTCTACTGCTCCCTTGGATGCATGCTTACCCTGTCCCAACCCCTCTCGCTCAAGCCTCAGCACTTGGTTTCCTGCAACCCGCCCGATCTTCCCCTGGCCTGCACTCCATCTTCCCCTTGTGTTTCAATAAATACCTTGGTTACTTCATCGCAGTCTCCTCATCTGAGTCTGCTCTTGGGTTTCCCTGTTCCCCTCTGCGTAACACCTTCAATAGTGGCTGTACTAGAGAATGCAGGCAAGCAGGAGACCGGTGTTCAACTCCCCAATGGGAAGGAAGGAGTAGGTTGTCCTTGTAAATAAGAATTTGTTCTTAACTGATTACATGTGTGTTATGTCATAGATGCGATATCTTCACTATTATTCTACAATGTAGAAAATAGTAAAAAATAAAGAAAAACCCTGGAATGAGTAGGTGTGTCCAAACATTTGATTCCAAACATTTGATTAATTCATTTTATGTTGTTTCTATTCCAAGAAAAACTAACATGCCCGGTCAGGAGTGGGCTACAGTACTAAGGTAAGAGCAAAATAATCCTAACAAAATAAAATAATATTTTTTTTTGTGTAACAATTGTTTTAGTAAGTAATACTGAAGTCGTACACAATTATCAGTTTCTATTCAGGTTTATGTCACCCATTCATTGTCAGTTAGAGCCACAGTAGGACCCAAAAACATAATCAGTGCTTGTGGTGGTCTGGAGCAATAAAGTGGTGACGCAGGGTACCGTACTAACCCGCAAATTACCTCTAAGTACCACAGCATAATCGCAAAACTTTTAGTGGAGCAACATTAGCAATTTTTTTAACTAGGCAAGTCAGTTAAGAACAAATTCTTATTTTCAATGACGGCCTAGGAACAGTGGGTTAACTGCCTGTTCAGGGGCAGAATTACAGATTTGTACCTTGTCAGCTAGGGGATTTGAACTTGCAAACTTCTGGTTACTAGTCCAACGCTCTAACCACTAGGCTACCCTGCCACCCAGCCAGCAAAACCCAGCTGGAGAGAATTTATTTGGAACATCTTAGATACTTAACTTAATAGTTATAATATATAAACATATATATAAACATTAGAAGTGAATTTCATACAAGTATAACTTGATCGCCTCACTTAAGTTGTGCTGCAGGAGGGACTCACCTCACAAAGCTCCCATTGTACTCATTGTGCTTCTTTGTAAACAAACATACGACTGGCTCAAACCCGGTAAGCTTCATAATTAAAAAGCTTCATAATTAAAAATCTTCATAATGAAAAAGCCTCATAATGAAAAATTATCTAATTGGGGAAATGAAGAACGCAATCTGCTTTATATATTACCTAGTGCACAAGTTGACTGAAGGTATTTCTTTAAAAAGTACTAATAACAAAATGCTAACAAAATCTTAACAAGTAATGAGGAATCCTCATAGACAACGCTAACTAAATGCTAATGAGTGTATTGCAAATATTCTGTACAGTTTCTGACCTAAACAATACAAGTATACAAGTAACTCAAAAATGCTACTCAGTTTTCTGCACGAGCAACATGAATATTAGCCAGCAAGGCTCTTGATCCAGGAGGGGATTCTGCTGTTACCAAGCGAATGCTTGATTTTGAAAGAAGCTAAACACTTAGCGAGATAGCTAACTAGGTTAGGACATCTACTTTGTGCATGACACAAGTCATTTTTCCAACAATTAAATTATTTAACTTATAATTTACTGTATCAAAATTCCAGTGGGTCAGAAGTTTACATACACTAAGTTGACTGTGCCTTTAAACAGCTTGGAAAATTCCCCCAAATTATGTCATGGCTTTAGAAGCTTCTAATAAGCTAAAAGACATCATCAATTGGAGGTGTACCTGTGGATGTATTTCAAGGCCTACCTTCACACTCAGTGCCTCTTTGCTTGACGTCATGGGAAAATCAAAAGAAATCAGCCAAGACCTCAGAAAAAAAATTGTAGACCTCCACAAAAATAGAACTGTTTGGCCATTATGACCATCGTTATGTTTTGAGGAAAAAGGGGGAGGCTTGCAAGCCGAAGAACACCATACCAACCGTGAAGCACGGGGGAGGCAGCATCATGTTGTGGAGGTGCTTTGCTGCAGGAGGGACTGGTGCACATCTCAAGACATCAATCAGAAAGTTAAAGATTGGTCACATTGTCCAAATGGACAATGACCTCAAGCATACTTCCAAAGTTGTGGCAAAATGGCTTAAGGACAACAGGGTCAAGGTATTGGAGTGCCATCACAAAGCCCTGACCTCAATCCTATAGAACATGTGTGGGCAGAACTGAAAAAACATGTGCGATCATGGAGGCCTCCAAACTGACTCAGTTACACCAGCTCTGTCAGGAGGAATGAGCCAAAATTCACCCAACTTATTGTTGGAAGCTTGTGGAAGGCTACCCGAAACATTAGACCCAAGTTAAACAATTTAAAGGCAATGCTACCAAATACTAATTGAGTGTATGTAAACTTCTGACCCACTGGGAACGTGATGAAATAAATAAAAGCTGATATAAAGCATTCTCTCTACTATTATTCTGACATTTCACATTCTTAACATTAAGTGGTGATCCTAACTGATCTAAGACAGGGAATTTTTACAATGATTAAATGTCAGGAATTGTGAAAAACTGATTTGAAATGTATTTGGCTAATGTGTATGTAAACATCCGACTTCAACTGTAATTCGACTATCAACTGTCAATTTACGGATACGACTGCAGCCACACCAGTAAATAGCTAACCTTACAGAAACTCTGTTGTTACACCGCAAGTCAGATGGCTCATTGCCAAAAATTGTTAATGTTAAAAATAATAACCAGCTAATGTTAGCTAGCTATGTTGGCTATTAGCTCCTATATGATATCTTAGCACCATGTTTATCTAGCCAGCTATCTAGCAGAGTAGCTAATATTGCTAGCTAACACCACAGATGAAAGGGTTAATTATCATAATCTTTGCTAACAGGTCACAGAGCTATCTGCTTAGCTAGCTAGCTAGCTTGCTTATTGCATGCATGTCCGGGCACGACGACACAACGTCTTATTATTAGTGAATTAAACTAAACTAATATTTGCAACAGGAGTTTGATTTTGGTAATTGTGTCAATTCATCTGTTTCTCAATACTGCACCTTTCTGTCGAAGAATGAGCTAACTTGCTGCTAGGTAATGATGTTGATTTTCCCAGCAAGACATTCCTCTGCATTGTGCAGTGCTTGTAGCTCAGGCGGTAAGTGGCGGCTGGCATAGCAGCAGTTTTGCCATGTAGAGGGACTATCGGCAAAGCCGATAGAGAAGGGAGATAGTCGATAGACTAGAAAAGGCCAATATCGGCCCGGACGATTTTCGGTCGTTTTCTAGTTCAAGGCCTTTAATTTGATACATTCACTGCTAAAATGGACTAAATTTGACCGCCAACATATTTCATGTTAAAAAAATTCTGTGACTCCACAAATGGTGGTCCTCAAAAGTGAAACTGAAAAGTTTGGGAACCGCTGGCATAGGTAATTATGCTTGTATGCTCCATATTCTCTCATGTTGCTATCACATTAGCGTAATTTAAAGAGAAACGGAATTTAATAAATCAATGTTCCTTCTTATCTCGTTTGACTAATATAAATCAAGTGATATATGAAGATGATGTCCCTCCTCCTTTTCCATATCTGGGCATCAAACGCAAAATGAACGATTTTCCACCAGTAGGCCTCATGTTTGATTTCTTCCCATTCTCAATGTCTTTCTCTCCTTTCACCAAATACTGAGTGTTTACCTGACCTCTGTGGATTTCTGCAGATGTTCACAAACAACTCTTGGTAGCACAATGGAAGTTTACTTGAAACATCTCCTGTTTATTTCTAATCTCAAAATACTACTACAGTTGGAGTAGTAAGTGGGTACAGTTGCAGTAGTGTAGTGACTAAGTAGTCGAGTAATAGTAGATTCAGAGTATTAAATAGTCACATGTACAGAGGTTGCAGGTGTGATTGCAGGGTACAGTGAAAATCTTAGGCTCTGAGTGAGTAGTAGTGAGTAGTAGTGAGTAGTAGTGAGTAGAGTATAGCTGTAGTAATAACTGACAAGTGAAGAATAGTAGGAGCAAGTACAGTAGTGGTATAGTATAGTATATTATAGGACAGCATTGCATATCATAGGTATATCTATAGTATAGTTCTTACCGGACAGACGGAAGGGCTCTGAACTGGGAGGAGGCGGCACAGTGGAGGGCACTGGACCACGTTCTGTATGGAGAGAGAGAGAGAGAGTAGTTACAGTAATAACACATCTCATTATTGAGGATGGCTCTAATGCCTCCAGGGGAAAAACACTGAAGTGAGATTAAGTTCATACATCCTGAAATACTCATTACTGCATCTGAACATTTTAATCATACCTCTCCCTCTGCCTTTCTGCAGAATCTACTTTTAATAACAAGCTGCAAGGTCATAAATGTTCCCTAACCAGGAATGACTGCTGGAAATGAGCTGGAAAATCACACAGCTAGCGCTGCATCTGCCGATTAGCAGAGGGAGAGAGAGGGGTAGAGAGAGGGATGGGGGCGAGTGAGAGAGAGAGGAAGAGAGTGCATCCCAGAGTTAATCGTTTCCTATTCAATGGGCATCTCTACCTTAACAGTATGCAATTGACTTCACCTCTCTTCCCCTCTGCTCTCCATCTCTCCTCTCTGCCACTCTCAGGCCAGTCACAGGCCTCCTCCACAGCCCGTCCAAACAGCTCCGTGTGGCACGTCAAGCAGTACCACTCAGTAGAGTGGCTTTCACAGGCCTCTCTAGTTGGAGAGCAGTTTGTTGAGCCGCCAGGCAATCTAGGCATGTCATGTATAGGCTGATATTTATGTTAGACAGTGAGTGTTTTGGTGGGAACATGGTACTAAACCATGGGGGAGGTGAGAGAGAGAGGGAGAAAGAGGGATGGATTAGAGAGAGAGTGTGAGAAGGGGGGGGATCAGTGTCATGGAAAGACTTGTTTTTATGAAAAGATGGCATTGAAAATCAGCTCCCAGTTTTTGTGATAACTCTGACAGTATTTAGACTGTTAGATCAAATGGACGAAGCCAAGTCACCAACTTAAACATGTTAGGACTCTAGTGTTCCATCCTCCTCTCATTTCACAGGACATCTCTCCATCAATCTCTCTACAGACAGAGAACTCTCTCCATCAATCTCACTACAGACAGAGAACTCTCTCCATCAATCTCTCTAGACAAAGAACTCTCTCCATCAATCTCTCTAGACAAAGAACTCTCTCCATCAATCTCTCTACAGACAGAGAACTCTCTCCATCAATCTCACTACAGACAGAGAACTCTCTCCATCAATCTCTCTACAGACAGAGAACTCTCTCCATCAATCTCCCTACAGACAGAGAACTCTCTCCATCAATCTCTCTAGACAAAGAACTCTCTCCATCAATCTCTCTACAGACAGAGAACTCTCTTCATCAATCTCTCTACAGACAGACAACTCTCTCCATCAATCTCTCTACAGACAGACAACTCTCTCCATCAATCTCTCTACAGACAGAGAACTCTCTCCATCAATCTCTCTACAGACAGACAACTCTCTCATCAACCTCTCTACAGACAGAGAACTCTCCATCAATCTCTCTACAGACAGAGAACTCTCTCCATCAATCTCTCTACAGACAGAGAACTCTCTCCATCAATCTCTCTACAGACAGAGAATTCTCTCCATCAATCTCTATACAGACAGAGAACTCTCTCCATCAATCTCTCTACAGACAGAGAACTCTCTCCATCAATCTCTCTAGACAATCTCTCTACAGACAGACAACTCTCTCCATCAATCTCTCTACAGACGGAGAACTCTCTCCATCAATCTCTCTACAGACAGAGAACTCTCTCCATCAATCTCTATACAGACAGAGAACTCTCTCCATCAATCTCTCTACAGACAGAGAACTCTCTCCATCAATCTCTCTACAGACAGAGAACTCTCTCCATCAATCTCTCTACAGACAGAGAACTCTCTCCATCAATCTCTCTAGACAGAGAACTCTCTCCACCAATCTCTCTACAGACAGAGAACTCTCTCCATCAATCTCTCTACAGACAGAGAACTCTCTCCATCAATCTCTCTACAGACAGAGAACTCTCTCCATCAATCTCTCTAGACAAAGAACTCTCTCCATCAATCTCTCTACAGACAGAGAACTCTCTTCATCAATCTCTCTACAGACAGACAACTCTCTCCATCAATCTCTCTACAGACAGACAACTCTCTCCATCAATCTCTCTACAGACAGAGAACTCTCTCCATCAATCTCTCTACAGACAGACAACTCTCTCATCAATCTCTCTACAGACAGAGAACTCTCCATCAATCTCTCTACAGACAGAGAACTCTCTCCATCAATCTCTCTACAGACAGAGAACTCTCTCCATCAATCTCTCTACAGACAGAGAATTCTCTCCATCAATCTCTCTACAGACAGAGAACTCTCTCCATCAATCTCTCTACAGACAGAGAATTCTCTCCATCAATCTCTATACAGACAGAGAACTCTCTCCATCAATCTCTCTACAGACAGAGAACTCTCTCCATCAATCTCTCTAGACAATCTCTCTACAGACAGACAACTCTCTCCATCAATCTCTCTACAGACAGAGAACTCTCTCCATCAATCTCTATACAGACAGAGAACTCTCTCCATCAATCTCTCTACAGACAGAGAACTCTCTCCATCAATCTCTCTACAGACAGAGAACTCTCTCCATCAATCTCTCTACAGACAGAGAACTCTCTCCATCAATCTCTCTAGACAGAGAACTCTCTCCACCAATCTCTCTACAGACAGAGAACTCTCTCCATCAATCTCTCTACAGACAGAGAACTCTCTCCATCAATCTCTCTACAGACAGAGAACTCTCTCCATCAATCTCTCTACAGACAGAGAACTCTCTCCATCAATCTCTCTAGACAGAGAACTCTCTCCATCAATCTCTCTACAGACAGAGAACTCTCTCCATCAATCTCTCTACAGACAGAGAACTCTCTCCATCAATCTCTATACAGACAGAGAACTCTTTCCATCAATCTCTCTACAGACAGAGAACTCTCTCCATCAGGCACAATCACAACAGTGGGTTTATTTTTAGGCCCAGCCAGTGTTATTCCAGGTAACATCATCAGAGGGGTGAAGTGTCAGGCAGGCAGCAGAGATTCCTGTTGATCAGTCTGGCAGATAAGAGGTTGGTAATCTCAATCCCAACACACACACACTGGTAGCTAGAGGGAGATTTACATTATCAGTCAGGCATGACACAGCTTTAAAATCAATCACAGCCACATCTACGTGGGAAACCAGTGTAGGCTGGAATAAGAGACTAACGACAGACACGTGGGTGCACAACACGTGAGCTCAACACTCAAACGCACATACACTCACCTTCATTCTCTATCTCTCATACTTCAAACAGCCTATTCATTTCACTCCTCCTGTTCTCTTTGCCACACTTGCAGTAGACAGACAGACAGACAGACAGACAGACAGACAGACAGACAGACAGACAGACAGACAGACAGACAGACAGACAGACAGAGGGTAAAATACCTGCAGACTTCAGTAGTGAAATATAGAGCTGTGGGTTACAGCAATAAAACTACCCGCCTTGACTGAAGTCTGTCTGTCTGTCTGTCTGTCTGTCAAGAAAGGAGAGAAGTAGCCCATGTCTCCAGATAATGACAATCTCCATCTCAAAATGTGTCACATTAGGACGTGTTCTGACAGCAACGTCCTGCTGGGACTATTGGTTCCTACTCAAACACTGAAGGAGAGAGAGGGACACACACTTTCCTCAAGTCCTTCCATCCTCCCGCAGTAAGGCCGGCTCTGAAGGGACCTTATACAAACGCTGTGTTCTTATTGGAGCATGGTTCTGGGAATATCCCGCCCCGTACGTCACCCTCCAGCTGCCTCCCATAGGACAGCTGGGGTTCTGAGAAGGTCATGGAGGGGTCAGTAGGCCACCATATTGAATATTGCTCTTCTAAAGATAGACTGTGGAGGAGTGATGGGGTGAAGAGGGCAGGGGAGGAGTGACTGATGGGGTAAGAGCTGATGTAATAAGGATGTTAGTCTGTCTCTCAATACTCTCATCCCTTCATTACCTTCTCTCCTTTCTGTATTACAAGGGTCAAGAGTATTTCCTGGTCACATAACCTGATCAGTAAAAGTCTATAGCCTATAGGTCTAACCTGAGACATATTTTTTCCTGGTCAGGAGAAATACAAGCATCATATTAGTTCCACTGCCAGATCAGATCAGTGATCATTGAGCAGAGAGGAGACGACTCAGACGAGGAAAGGAAACTAGGCGAGATGGGGCGAGAGATGGGGCGAGAGAGCTGATACTTTGACATCAGCCTCTCTTACTATTAGCAATGCTTCCTAGGCACAACTGTTGAAAAGACTACTCAGACACACGTATTGCACTGTATGGTGTAGTATGAGCTTACTGTATATGGTGAGAGGCTGGGGTAAGGCTTTGGGGCATGTGAATGGGGCTGTGTAGTGTTGTAATCTAGCATCATGGATGTAATGTACATGATGGTGTCGCCAATATCCCGGGCTGTGCCACAACCGGCTGTGTTCGGGAGTCCCATAGGACGGCACACAATTGGCCCAGCGTTGTCCAGGTTAGGCGAGGGTTTGGCCCAGCGTTGTCCAGGTTAGGGGAGGGTTTGGCCCAGCGTTGTCCAGGTTAGGGGAGGGTTTGGCCCAGCGTTGTCCAGGTTAGGGGAGGGTTTGGCCCAGCGTTGTCCAGGTCAGGGGAGGGTTTGGCCCAGCGTTGTCCAGGTTAGGGGAGGGTTTGGCCCAGCGTTGTCCAGGTTTAGGGGAGGGTTTGACCCAGCGTTGTCCAGGTTAGGGGAGGGTTTGGCCCAGCGCTGTCCAGGTCAGGGGAGGGTTTGGCCCAGCGCTGTCCAGGTCAGGGGAGGGTTTGGCCTAGCGTTGTCCAGCTTAGGGGAGGGTTTGGCCCAGCGTTGTCCAGGTTAGGGGAGGGTTTGGCCTAGCGTTGTCCAGGTCAGGGGAGGGTTTGGCCCAGCGCTGTCCAGGTCAGGGGAGGGTTTGGCCCAGCGCTGTCCAGGTCAGGGGAGGGTTTGGCCTAGCGTTGTCCAGCTTAGGGGAGGGTTTGACCCAGCGTTGTCCAGGTTAGGGGAGGGTTTGGCCCAGCGTTGTCCAGGTTAGGGGAGGGTTTGGCCCAGCTTTGTCCAGGTTAGGGGAGGGTTTGGCCAGGGGGGCTTTATTTGGCTCACCGCGCTCTAGCGACTCCTTGTGGCGGGCCGGGTACCTGCAGGCTGACCCCGGATGACCGTTGAACGGTGTTTCCTCCGACACAGTGGTGCAGCTGGCTACCGGGTTAAGCTGGCGGGTGTTAAGAAGCGTGGTTAGGCGACTCATGTTTCGGAGGAAGCATGACTCCACCTTCGCCTCTCCCGAGCCCGTTGGGGAGTTGCAGTGATGAGACGAGATCGAGGGGGTAAAATACAAACAACTACAAATTCTACGAATAATTAAGTTTTATGCAGCATCTTTTTTAGTGCGGCCCCATTGCTCCTTTTGTTTGTCTGAAATTGCGGGTTTTACACACCAGCCAAGCTTCTGGGAGAGAGCGATGGTCGCCTTTCCATAAGTTAGTCTAGTGGCCAGCTATCTAAACTTAAAGTAAACATGGTGGAATTACCAACCGGGGTCGTCAGTTATTGATATACCCTGATGGGGACAGCTTGGTTGTCGAAACGTTAGTGGTTGAATTTTTGCATCTGAGCTCCTAGAGTGTGCGGGTCTCTTTTATTTTCAAATTGATAATCAGTTACCATATTAAAAACTGAAAAAATTTGCCTCCACCCTATGGCAAATTGTGTAGAATTGCAGAAACTTTGCTGAAAAACTGAACCTTTTTCTCTCTCCCCCATGGCAAAACGGGTAGAATTGCATGAAATGAGTTAAAAAAATTGCTAAATATTCCCTCCGCCCCATTACAAAATGTGTAGAATTGCAGGAAATTAACTTTCAAACGTACATTTTTTCTTCTCGTTGTCACGATGGGGGCCGCTAAAATATTTTGCTTGCACACACACACACACACACACACACACACACACCTCGTCTAGATGTCATACTGATACATAGTATGTAGAAGTGCTTAGGAGCTGTGAATGGTGTATGTGTGTATGTGCTGTGTGTGTGTGTGCGCGTGTATGTGTGTGTATGTGCGTGTATGTGCGTGTGTATGTGTGTTCATATGTGTGTCTGTGTGTATGCTTGTGTATGTGTGTTCATATGTGTGTCTGTGTGTATGCTTGTGTATGTGCATATGTGAGTATGTGAGTATGTGAGTATGTGTATGTGCGTTTGTGTGTATGTGCGTGTGTATGTGCATATGTGAGTATGTGAGTATGTGTATGTGCGTTTGTGTGTATGTGCGTGTGTATGTGCATATGTGAGTATGTGTCTGCGTATACGTGTGTTTGTACGTGTGTGTCTGCAGGGTCTACATTAGGCTATGTGAACTGAACAGTATGTAGTGGTACATTATACAGTACATCCTTAGCCCACAATCTAGGCCTCTGATAGTGGCAGGGCATCGCAGCATGACTTTCTAATGTTCAGTCCATTACTATGAGTGCAGTAAGACTCAACACCACAACCCTCTCTGTGGAGAGCACTACACACATATTTACAATAGTCTGCTTAACAAGTCATATAGAGAATGCAGATGAAGACAGAGAATAGAGAGAGGAGAGAGAGAAGCAGAGAGAGGCAGAGAGAGAGAAGCAGAGAGAAAGGCAAAGAGAGAGAGGAAAGGCAGAGAGAGGCAGAGAGAGTGTGAGTGCAATGTTTATTGTTCATTTTTATTGTTTATTTCACTTTTGTATATTATCTACTTCACTTGCTTTGGCAATGTTAACATATGTTTCCCATGCCAATAAATTAAATTGAGAGAGGCAGAGAGGCAGAGAGAGAGGCAGAGAGATTCAGAGAGAGAAGGAGAGGTAGAGAGAGGCAGAGAGAGAGAGAAGGAGAGAGGCAGAGAGAGATTCAGAGAGAGGCAGAGAGAGAGAGAGAGGCAGAGAGCGAGAGAAAGAACAATAGAGAATAGATTGTTAGAGATATGTTCTCCAGTGTAAAAGGAAAAAAGCAGATGTGGTGGCAGGTAGCCTAGTGGTTAGAGCGTTGGGCCAGTAACCGAAAGGTTGCTGGATTGAATCCCCGAGCTGACAAGGTAAAAATCTGTCGTTCTGCCCCTGAACAAGGCACTGTTCCCTGGTAGGCCGTCATTGTAAATAAGAATTGGTTCTTATCTGACTTGCCTAGTTGAATAAAGGTTAAGTAACTGGTGGAAGGCTGACTGTTAATGAGGTCAGGGGCTCTCTGTCTAATAACACACACATACACACACACAGTGCCCCTCTACAGTCTAATTAGTAGCACCATTAGTGTGCAGGGAGGGAGTCGGGTCTGGGGTTACTATCACAAGCACCTGTTTTGTAACACTTTATCCAACACTCCTGGTACACAGCATGGTCTTCATTGTATTTTGTGAATAGAATATTGGTAAGGAGTACGCTATAAGTGTTGATTGCTCAGCATATACATAACTCCATTCCGTCATCTCTTGACCCACTTTGTTTCTACCTACCATCACTAGTAACCACTGTCACGCACACAAGCACACAGACATAAACACAGAGACAGAGATTTTTAAAAGCTGTGTTTTGGTAATTTTCTGGCTAATTTGCATGGGGTGGATCCAATGCTGGGGAATGCATCGTGTAAATTGGTGTGTGGGTGAATGTTTGTGTGTGTGTGTGTGTGTGTGTGTGTTGTAGGAAGGGGTCCATGGTAACCTCTGCTTTAATAAACAACCTCCTCCTCTTCCTCTAATTACACTGCTCTGCTGCCAGTGTGTCACTCAGTATACAGTATGTGTGTGTCACTCAGTATACAGTATGTGTGTCACTCAGTATACAGTATGTGTGTGTCACTCAGTATACAGTATGTGTGTGTCACTCAGTATACAGTATGTGTGTCACTCAGTATACAGTATGTGTGTCACTCAGTATACAGTATGTGTGTCACTCAGTATACAGTATGTTTTTCACTCAGTATACAGTATGTGTGTCACTCAGTATACAGTATGTGTGTGTCACTCAGTATACAGTATGTGTGTGTCACTCAGTATACAGTATGTGTGTCACTCAATATACAGTATGTGTGTGTCACTCAGTATACAGTATGTGTGTGTCACTCAGTATACAGTATGCATGTCACTCAGTATACAGTATGTGTGTGTCACTCAGTATACAGTATGTGTGTCACTCAATATACAGTATGTGTGTGTCACTCAGCATACAGTATGTGTGTCACTCAGTATACAGTATGTGTGTCACTCAGTATACAGTATGTTTTTCACTCAGTATACAGTATGTGTGTGTCACTCAGTATACAGTATGTGTCACTCAGTATACAGTATGTGTGTCACTCAGTATACAGTATGTGTGTCACTCAGTATACAGTATGTTTTTCACTCAGTATACAGTATGTGTGTCACTCAATATACAGTATGTGTGTGTCACTCAGTATACAGTATGTGTGTGTCACTCAGTATACAGTATGTGTGTCACTCAATATACAGTATGTGTGTGTCACTCAGTATACAGTATGTGTGTCACTCAGTATACAGTATGTGTGTGTCACTCAGTATACAGTATGTGTGTGTCACTCAGTATACAGTATGTGTGTGTCACTCAGTATACAGCATGTGTGTGTCACTCAGTATACAGTATGTCTGTGTCACTCAGCATACAGTATGTGTGTGTCACTCAGTATACAGTATGTGTGTGTCACTCAGTATACAGTATGTGTGTGTCACTCAGTATACAGCATGTGTGTCACTCAGTATACAGTATGTGTGTGTCACTCAGTATACAGTATGTCTGTGTCACTCAGTTTACAGTATGTGTGTGTCCCTCCCGGTGTGAAAACACTGCTGTGTGTAATGATGTGTGTGTCTGCATCTCTGCTGTGTGTGTGTGTCTGCATCTCTGCTTTGTGTGTGTGTGTGTGTGTGTGTGTGTGTGTGTTTGTGTGTGTGTGTGTGATCCCCTTCATTAGGTGGACTCAGGAGAGAGTCCAATGAGGCAGCAGCAGACCATCCTGTAGCTGATGCTGGGGCTAATATTCCTCAGCCTCGTTATTCTGCTAGTCTGAACAAAAAGCACACTACTATCCTTGTCAAATACACTATGGCCAAAAGTATGTGGACACATGTTCGTCAAACATCTCATTCTAAAATCATGGGCATTCATATGGAGTTGGTTCCCCTTTGCTGCTATAACAGCCTCCACTCCTCTGGGAAGGCTTTCCACTAGATGTTGGAACATTGCTGTGGGGACTTCCATTCAGGAGCATTAGTGAGGTCGGGCACTGATGTTGGGCGATTAGGCCTGCCTCGCAGTCGGCATTCCAATTCATCCCAAAGGTGTTTGATGGGGTTGAGGTCAAAGCTCTGAGCAGACCAATCAAGTTCTTCCACATCAATCTTGACAAACCGTTTTTGTATGGACCTCGCTTTGTGCATGGGGGCATTGTCATGCTGAATCAGGAAAGGATCCTTCCCCAAACTTTTGCCACAGCCCGAACCATGAAAAACTGTCCTAGACCATTATTCCTCCTCCATCGAACTCTACAGTTGTCACCATGCATTGGGGCAGGTAGTGTTCTCCTGGCATCCGTTGGACTGCCAGATGGTGAAGCATGATTCGTCACTCCAGAAAATGTGTTTCCACTGCTCCGGAGTCCAATGGAGGTGAGCTTTACACCACTCCAGCTGACGCTTGGCATTGCGCATGGTGATCTTAGGCCTGTGTGCAGCTACTCGGCCATGGAAACCCATTTCATGAAGCTCCCGACGAACAGTTATTGTGCTGATGTTGCTTCCAGAGGCAGTTTAGAACATGCTAGTGTGTGTTGCAACCTAGGACAGACAATTTTTATGCGCTTCAGCACTCGGTGGTCCCGTTCTGTGAGCTTGTGTGGCCTACCACTTCACGGTTGAGCCGTTGTTGCTCCCAGATGGTTCCATTTCACGATAACAGCACTTACAGTTTCCTCTAGCAGGGCAGAAATTTGATGAACTGGTGGCATCTGTTGACTGTGCCACATTGAAAGTCACTGAGCTCATCAGTAAGGCTATTCTACTGCCAATGTTTGTCTATGGAGATTACATGGCTGTGTGTTCGATTTTATACACCTGTCAACAATGGGTGTGGCAGAAATAGCCGAATCCACTAATTTCAAGGGGTGTCCACATACTTTTGTATATATAGAATACGTGTCAATAAAATTTGTTACGGCATGTTTGTAAACTTTGCGTATTAATGTTATCATTTGTTATGATATGAATGTCATGCATCCATGTTTAAAGCAGGCCTAAATGAAGTAGCAGCAAGTAAATAACCACAGGAAGCCTTTGACATATGCCTGGCTTTGGTTCAGTTCCACCAATATACTAACTCAGTAGACTCAGGGTCACAACAAGCGACTGAGTTTTTGTATGTTTACATGTTCTGTTTGTTTCTGCATCGGAAGTCCACAGGCTAATAGAACATTTTGTTTTTTCATATACAGTATATATATACATACACAGTTGAAGTCAGAAATGTACATACACCTCAGCCAAATACATTTAAACTCAGTGTTTCAAAATTCCTGACATTTAATCCTTGTAAAAATACTCTGTCTTAGGTCAGTTAGGATCACCATTTTATTTTAAGAATGTGAAATGTTTCTTTTGATTTTCCCACGATGTCAAGCAAAAAGGCTTGAGTTTGAAGGTAGGCCTACAGTGGGGCAAAAAAGTATTTAGTCCGCCACCAATTGTGCAAGTTCTCCCACTTAAAAAGATGAGAGAGGCCTGTAACTTATCATAGGTACACTTCAACTATGACAGACCAAATGAGAAAAAAAAGCCAGAAAATCACATTGTAGGAGTTTTAATGAATTTATTTGCAAATTATGGTGGAAGATAAGTATTTGGTCAATAACATAAGTTTATCTCAATACTTTGTTATTTACCCTTTGTTGGCAAAGACAGAGGTCAAATGTTTTCTGTAAGTCTTCACAAGGTCTTCACACACTGTTGCTGGTATTTTGGCCCATTCCCCCATGCAGATCTCATCTAGAGCAGTGATGTTTTGGGGCTGTTGCTGGGCAACACGGACTTTCAACTCCCTCCAAATATTTTCTATGGGGTTGAGATCTGGAGACTGGCTAGGACAGTAAATTATAAGTGAAATAATCTGTCTGTAAACAATTATTGGAAAAATTACTTGTGTCATGCACAAAGTAGATGTCCTAACCGATTTGCCAAAACTATAGTTTGTTAACATGAAATTTGTGGAGTGGTTGAAAAATAAGTTTTAATGACTCCAACCTAAATGTATGTAAACTTCCGACTTCAACTGTAGATGATTGTCAAAAATGGGAAAGAAGGGAGTGTTTTAAAATGCGTAATAAAGGTTAGCAATGGAGTTTTAATGACTCCAACCTAAGTGTGTGTGTGTATATATATATACAGTGCCTTGCGAAAGTATTCGGCCCCCTTGAACTTTGCGAGCTTTTGCCACATTTCAGGCTTCAAACATAAAGATATAAAACTGTATTTTTTTGTGAAGAATCAACAACAAGTGGGACACAATCATGAAGTGGAACGACATTTACTGGATATTTCAAACTTTTTTAACAAATCAAAAACGGAAAAATTGGGGGTGCAAAATTATTCAGACTAGATAAACTGTCTCTAGTTTAGTTAGTATTTAGGCCTATTAAGAATGGGACATAATCCTGGTACAGTAAGGAGCTGTGTGTGTAGGTGTGTGTGTGTGTGTGTGTGTGTGTGTGTGTGTGTGTGTGTGTGTGTGTGTGTTGCTATGTAACAGTAAACTGTGTGATGTTTAACATCATTCTCAGTGTGTCAGTGTCATTTCATTGAGGGTAATAATAGCTATCCTGAAGAGGACAGAGACGAGAAAAGGACATGTTCTGTGTTCTGGAGCAAAGGTTGCCACAGTAATTGGAAATGCAAATTGCCTTCACATGTACAGATTCCCACAGTGGATTGGGGCACGGGTGGAGAGCCAATGTGAGTGGAGAGGTGTGTGTTTGGTTTAACTATCCTTGTGGGGACCAGATGTTCTCATAAGGACAGTAAAACAAGGAACATTTGCACAAGTGGGGAAATTTTGCTGATCCCCATAGGGTTAGAATTAGGATTAGGTGTTTGGTGTTAAGGTTTGGGGTTAGGTTTAGAAATAAGATTTTGAATGGGAATAAATTGTTTGGTCCTCACAAGGATAGTAAAACGTATGTGTACGTGTGTGTGTTTGTGTGTGTGTCTTCCAACCTGAGGTAATTTCACAGCTATGGGGATGTCATCTGATGCTGAGGCGACTAGATAATTTGGCAAAATATTTTATTAAAAGAAGCAATATTGATATGAGTTAACACCAGACATCTGTTGGAGGGACATCTCTATCTTTCTTTCTCTATGTCACACACACACACACACACACACACACACACACACACACACACACACACACACACACACACACACACACACACACACACACACACACAGGGCTCTATGGTGACTTTTTTTTACAAGGAGTACGTGTTCACCTAAGTTGAAAAACGTAGGCGCACACAAAGAAATTTAGGAGTACATTTAAAAATATTTGTGGTAATAAATACCTAATTTACATAAGTATTCAAACCCTTTGCTATGAGACTCGAAATTGAGCTCAGATGCCTTTTTAAAATGATAAACTTAGATTAGCTAACACAATGTTCCATTGGAACACAGGAGTGAGTGATGGTTGCTGATAATGGGCCTCTGTACACCTAAGTAGATATTCCATTAAAAATCAGCCGTTTCCAGCTACAATAGTCCTTTACAACATTAACAATGACTACACTGTATTTCTGATCAATTTGATGTTATTTTAATGGACAAAAAATGTGGTTTTCTTTAAAAAACAAGAACATTTCTAAGTGACCCCAAACTTTTGAACGGTAGCGAACATGTTAGGGGTGTAACGGTTCACTGAATCCATGGTTTGGTTTCGGGTACAGCAGGAAAATGAAATGCCATTCACAATGTTTAGCATTCACAATGTTCCTGGCATGTTGTGACAGGATTGTTATGTTGGGTCTCTCAAGTTCTCTCTTAATGCTGCGGTTGTAAACATGTTGGAGGTGGGAATTTACCAGTTGTAAAGTCGTAAATACCAGTTGGATGCATTCATGTTATTTGAGAATGCTGATTGGCTAATGGCCAATAAACTAAAAGTACAGCTATCAAGATTGTAAACAAATGATAGAGTTCAAAAACCACATTAATAGATTTCTTTTTATAAATGTTTTGTTGTTGCATTTTACTGCTGACAATGCTGTTATAGAGGGCATTTCCTTAGTATGGCACCCAGACAAAACTACGTCGGCGAGTACATAAACTGCCTCTACCTTCCGTTCTATTGGCGAGCGTACAATCATTGGAGAACAAACTAGGCGAGCTCCGTTCAAGACTATCCTATCAACGGGACCTGAAGAACTTTAAAATCCTATGTCTCTTCGAGTCGTGGCTGAAGATGGACATGGATAATATACATCTAGCTGTTTTTTCTGTTTTTCTGCATCAGACGAACAGAACGGCAGCGTTGGGTAAGCTCAAGAGGGGTGAGGTGTATTAAGAAAATCTCAAGGTTCTGCTCGCCTGAGTTAGAATACCTCGTTATAAGCTGTAGATCATACTATGTTTCTGTCTATTTACCACCACGGTGCTGGAACTGAAACTGCACTCAATGAGCTGTATAGGGCCATAAGCAACAACGAAAATTCTCATCCAGATGCGGCGCTACTAGTGGCCGGTGATTTTAACGCAGGGAATCTGAAATCCTATTTTACCTCATTTCTACCAGCATGTCACTTGTGGCAAAAAAAAAAAAAAAAACTGCAGATCACCTTTACTCCACACACAGAAACGCATACAAAGTTCTCCCTCGCCCTCCATTTGGAAAATCTGACCATTACTCTATCCTCCTGATTGCTGCTTACAAGCAAAAACTCAAACAGGAAGTACCAGTGACACGCTAAATACAGAAGTGGTCAGGCTTCATTAATAAGTGCATTGACGACGTCTTCCCCACAGTGGTTGTACGTACATATCCCAAACAGAAGCTATGGATTACAGACAACATCCGCACTGAACTAAAAGCTAGAGCTGACGCTTTCAAGGAGCGGGCACTAAACCAGATGTGTATAAGAAAACCCACTATGCCCGACTAATCAAACAAAAGCATCAATACAGGACTAAGATCGAATCCTAATACATCGGCTCTGATGATCGTTGGATGTGGCGAGGCTTGCAAACTACAATGGATTACGTGTTTCAAGCAGACCACCATAGTCCCTGTGCCCAAGAACACCATGGTAACCTGTCTAAATGACTATCACCCCACAGCACTCACATCTGTAGCAATGAAATGCTTTGAAAGGCTGGTCATGGCTCACATCAACATCATCCCAGACACCCTGGACCCACTGCAATTCACATACCGCTCCAACGGATCCACAGATAACACAATCTCTATTGCACTCCACACTGCCCTTTCCCACCTAGACAAGAGGAACACCTATGTCAAAATGCTGTTCATTGACTACAGCTCAGCATTCAACACCAAAATGCCCTCCAAGCCCATCACTAAGCTAAGGATTCTGGGACTGCAACTGGATCCTGAACCTCCTGATGGGCCGCCCCCAGGTGGTGAGGGACAGCCTGGCAGATATGTTGTTGCTTACCATCACCACCTGGGGGCGGCCAGTCTGGAAGTTCAGGATCCAGTTGCAGAGGGAGGTGTTGAGGGTAGGCAACAACACATCCGCCACACTGACCCTCAACAGGGGGCTCCTCGGGGGTGTGTGCTTAGTCCCCTCCTATACTCCCTGTTCACCCACGACTGCGTGGCCACTCACAACTCCAACACCATCATTAAGTTTGCCAATGATACAACGGTGGTAGGGATGATCATCAACGACAATGAGACAGCCTATGGAGGAGATCAGAGGCCTGGCAGTATGGTGCTAGGACATCAACCTCTCCCTCAACTTCAGCAAGACAAAGGAGCTGATGGTGGACTGAACACGCCCTCATTCATATCGACAGGGCTGTAGTGGAGTGGGGAGTAGAGCTTTAAGTTCCTCGGTGTCCACATCACTAAGGATATATCCTGGTCTGCACACACCAACACAGTCATGAAAAAGGCATGAAAACGCCTTTCCCTCTACAGGAGGCTGAAAAGGTTTCGCATGGGCATTCCGATCGTCAAAAATGTCTACAGCTGCACCATTGAGAGCATCTTGACTGGCTGTATCACCACTTGGTATGGCAACTGCTTGGCATCTGACCGAAAGGCGCTACAGATCCAGGACCTCTATACCAGGCAGTGTCAGAGGAAGGCCCTAAAAATTGTCAAAGACTCTAGCAAACCAAGTCATAGACTGTTGTTCTCTCTGCTACCACACGGCAAGCAGTACCAATGCACCAGTTCTGGAACCACAGGATCCTGAACAGCTTCTACCCCCAAGCCATTAGACTGCAAAATAGTTAATTAAATAGTTTATTGATATAGGGTTCGTCCCCCCTTTGCTGCTATAACAGCCTCCACTCATCTGGGAAGGGTTTCCACTAGATGTGGAGGTCGGCCACTGATGTTTGGTGATTAGGCCTGACTCGCAGTCGGCGTTCCAATTCATCCCAAAGGTGTTCGATGGGGTTGAGGTCAGGGTTCTGTGCAGGCCTGTCAAGTTCTTCCACACCGAACTCGACAAACCATTTATATATGGATCTCGCTTTGTGCACAGTAGCATTGTCATGTTGAAACAGGAAAAGTGCCTTCCCCAAACTGTTGTCACAATGTTGGAAGCACAGAATCATCTAGAATGTCATTGTATGCTGTAGCGTTAAGATTTCCCTTCACTGGAACTAAGGGGCCTGAACCATGAAAAACAGCTTCAGACCATTATTTCTCCTCCACCAACCTTTACAGTTGGCACTATGCATTTGGGCAGGTAGTGTTCTCCTGGCATCTACCAAACCCAGATTGGTCCGTCGGACTGACAGATGGTAAAGCGTGATTCATCACTCCAGAGAACGTGTTTCCAATGGTGGCGAGCTTTACACCACATCCTGCCGAAACTTGGCATTGCGCATTTCATGAAGCTCCCGACAAACAGTTATTGTGCTGACGCTGCTTCCAAAGGCAGTTTGGAACTCGGTAGTGAGTGTTGCAACTGAGGATAGACGATTTTTATGTGCTACGCACTTCAGCACTCGGCGGTCCAGTTCTGTGAACTTGTGTGGCCTACCACTCACTCCGCAGCTGAGCCGTTAATGCATCTAGACATTTCCACTTCACAATAACAGCATTTATAGTTGAACGGGGTAGCTCTAACAGGGCAAACATTTGACGAACTGTCTTGTTGGTAAAGGTGGCATCCTATGACGGTGCCACGTTGAAAGTCACCAAGCTCTTCAGTAAGGCCACTCTACTACTCCCTTGGATTCTCCTCCGGACCTGCGTACCCTGTTCCAACCCCTCTCACTCCAGCCTCAGCCTCCTCAGCCTCCACCTGGTTTCCAGCTTCCCGCCCAAGCTTCCACTGACCTGCACTCCATCTCCCCCGTGTGTCAATAAATACCTTGTTTACTTCATCCCCGTCTCCTTGTCTGAGTCTGCTCTTGTGACAAATGTTTGATTTTGATTTGAGAAGATGGTACTGAGCTTAGATAGTGACTAAATGACTGTCCACCCACAGTTCAAAATAGGCTTGGATAGTGAATGACTGCCCACTCACAGTTTAAAATAGGCATAGATAGTAAACAAATGATTGTCCACTCAGTTTAAAATAGGGACACAACCTGATACATTTCCTATAAATAAAGAAGAAAAAATACATTTCCCTTTTAAAAAGTGGGAAGCTGGAGATATTTACACACAACAGATACTGTATAATGTTCTGTTTCCGCTCCTCCCACATTCAACAGTACAGAGAAGATCTCCTGCTCCTACATGTATAGATTACATAGGACGTGTATCTCTGTCATTAAGGGCAGGCTGTAGTTCACAAACATGTTTACCAACCCCCAAAAATGATTTCCACTCTACAGAAACGTCATCTAACATGATGTGTGTTTCATATGCAACAGCCGAGGAAGTTCTACAAAGACCACCGAAAAGACTAAGAGTATAAAGAACAACCATCGGTTTCACTGTTAACACCAATAGGTATTAAGTCTAATATAACTCTCCAACTTACCAGTTCAGCATGAAGTAACTTCAGTGGGTGAAACTCATATCTTGGCCTGTGAGGACAGAGGAGGGAACATTTAAAAGCCCAATGCAGCCTTTGTTATCTCAATATCAAATCATTCAAAAATGATTCTTAGCAAAGATTAATTTCTCAAGCAATAATTTAGCTAGGACTGTCTGGGAGTGGTCTGAGTGGGGTGGGGAAAACTGAAAACTAGCTGTTATCGGCAGAGATGTTTGGAACTCTTTCTTATTGGTCAATCAACTAATTTAACGCTTGGTTTCGGGTGGTCTTTTCAAAACAGCTGTTACACTAAAAGGAAATGATCATAATTGTCGTATTTTCACAGTACTATTCCAACCTCCTGGTGTGGAAATGTATATAAAACACAAGCAAATCTAGTATTTGACTGGACTGGGCCTTTAAGAACAAGTCAGGGGCAAAAAGCTCTGGACATTAGGAGCCTCCCCTTAAATCAAGAAACTCATTAAACCTATGGACATGAACCTCACAGATGGACTGCAGACAGACAGACAGACACACACCTCTCTCCCCAGCCAAGGAAAACACCCCAGTGAAGTATAATATCCACAATGGAGGCTTGGGAAGAGAGTCCTGTTTTGGTTAGCTATAACAATAAAGCGGAAAGCTATGAATCATAATGTGTTTAAACAAACAATGGAACTATTCGTCATAGATAATCAGATCTGTCTGTTATTTTCAACTCATTTTCAGTGTGTGTGTGTGTGTGTGTATGTGCATGTATGTACAGTTGAAGTCGGAAGTTTGCATACACCTTAGTCAAATACATTTAAACTCAGTTTTTCACAATTCCTGACATTTAATCCTAGTAAAAATTCAGTTTTAGGTCAGTTAGGATCACCACTTTATTTTAAGAATGTGAAAGGTCAGAATAATAGTAAAGAGAATGATTTATTTCAGCTTTTATTTCTTTCATCACATTCCCAGTGGGTCAGAAGTTTACATACACTCAATTAGTATTTGGTAGCTTTGCCTTTCAATTGTTTAACTTGGGTCAAATGTTTCAGGTAGCCTTCCACAAGCTTTCCACAATAAATTAGGTGAACTTTGGCCCATTCCTCCTGACAGAGCTGGTGTAACTGAGTCAGGTTTGTAGGCCTCCTTGCTCGCACACGCATTTTCAGTTCTGCCCACAACGTTTCTATGGGATTGAGGTCAGGGCTTTGTGATGGCCACTCCAATACCTTGACTTTGTTGTCATTAAGCCATTTTGCCACAACTTTGGAAGTATGCTTGGGGTCATTGTTCATTTGGAAGACCCATTTGCGACCAAGCTTTAACTTCCTGACTGATGTTTTGAGATGCTTCAATATATCCACGTATCCTCCCTCATGATGCCATCTATTTTGTGAAGTGCACCAGTCCCTCCTGCAGCAAAGCACCCCCACAACATGATGCTGCCACCCCCATGCTTCAAGGTTGGGATGGTGTTCTTCGGCTTGCAAGCCACCCCCTTTTTCCTCCAAAACATAACGATGGTCATTATGGCCAAACAGTTCTATTTTTGTTTCATCAGACCAGAGGACATTTCTCCAAAAAGTACGATCTTTGTCCCCATGTGCAGTTGCAAACCGTAGTCTGGCTTTTTATGGCGGTTTTGGAGCAGTGGCTTCTTCCTTGCTGAGCGGCCTTTCAGGTTATGTCGATATGGGACTCGTTTTACTGTGGATATAGATACTTTTGCACCGGTTTCCTCCAGCATCTTCACAAGGTCATTTGCTGTTGTTCTGGGATTGATTTGCACTTTTTGCACCAAAGTACGTTCATCTCTAGGAGACAGAACACATCTCCTTCCTGAGCGGTATGACAGCTGTGTGGTCCCATGGTGTTTATACTAGCGTACTATTGTTTGTACAGATGAACGTGGTAACTTCAGGCGTTTGGAAATTGCTCCCAAAGATGAACCAGACTTGTGGAGGCCTACAATTTTTTTTCTGAGGTCTTGGCTGATTTCTTTTGATTGTCCCAAAAGAAAAGAGGCACTGAGTTTGAAGGTAGGCCTTGAAATACATCCACAGGTACACCGCCAATTGACTCAAATGATGTCAATTAGCCTATCAGAAACTTCTAAAGCAATGACGTCATTTTATGGAATTTTCCGAGCTGTTTAAAGGCACAGTCAACTTAGTGTATGTAAACTTCTGACCCACTGGAATTGTGATAATGTGAAATAATTGAAATAATCTGTCTGTAAACGATTGTTGGAAAAATGACTTGTGTCATGCACAAAGTAGATGTCCTAACCAACTTGCCAAAACTATAGTTTGTTAACAAGAAATGTGTGTGTGTGTATATGTATGTGTGTGTGTGTGTGTGTGTGTGTGTGTGTGTGTGTGTGTGTGTGTGTGTGTGTGTGTGTGTGTGTGTGTGTGTGTGTGTGTGTGTGTGTGCGCGTGAATGTGTGCACTAGGCTACCCTGTCTTTCCCAGACCTTATATGTCCATCTCCCTGATAGATGGATCAAAGCAGCATAGCTGTTGTGTGAGAAGAGGAAGAGAGGACAGGAGGAAAACATGATACCTCAGTCAAAACAAAGGATGGAAATATGGAGTCAGATGACTGTTCTAGAGCAGACTGGGGCTGTCCCGTTGCAACTCCACTGGTGTTGGACCGAAAGATACAAGGTCGCTGGTTCCAGTCCCACTTGTTTTACCCCAGGAATTTGCTTCCATACGATGTTGGTTACCTCACCAATGTCAAAATCCCACATGGGAAGACCCAAACACAGACAAACACAACCACCACTGACACAGTTATGACCATGATACCACTGCCAGCTTCTCCAAACACAACAATCATTGTGTGTGTGTGTGTGTGTGTGTGTTTTCTGATTGACATCTCCACAGCCAGACCAGTACAGCAGAGGTAGGGGACTCCCTCCTCTAAGCAGCATCATGCAGCAGGTCTGAAGACCAGCCAACGTCTACGTTTGAACCCTTAACAACATCACTGATTTACTGATTAACAAATATGCAACAAATCAATATTGAAGAAATGTATGCAATACGTGTGTGTGTGTGTGTGTGTGTGTGTGTGTGCACGAGTCCTCTACCACTAGATGCAGAGCCACACAGAAGTATCCTTCTAGTTTTGAAGGCAGCAGGGTAAACGGTGTGACTCATAGCAATCCTATCTGTTTGTTTTGCCTGTCTGGCTAAATGTCATTTCAGACATGATCAGCTAAGGAACTGCCGGAGACTGCTTTTAGGTCCACCCCAATCTCTATTTCCTGTTTTACAGCTCACCTAAACCTGATACTTTATCACGGCATTGCATTTGGTTTATTTTGTGTCTAGGATTCTGGAATAAATCTATTCTGCATTTTTCCCACATCACTTGCCTTGGTTCAGCATTTATTTATTTATTTCTGAGCCAGGCACCAGCAGCAAGCTACTGTCAGCCAGCTGCTGTCAGACAAATACCATTTCCTCCTTGGAGATTTGAGATTAAAACAAGCACTTTTTAGCTGCCTAAACCGGTCTCCCTTTTCAGGGACTCAACGGCCCTGAAGTTGAGAAACACACACAGCAACCTGATTCACAATGAAGCATCAGCCATCCCATTAACACAACACAGTCAATATTCATCACAAAATCACTGCATTGTGTAATAGCAGCCAAATATATCACCTTTCCAAACAACCTGTACAATATGGCGCAGACAGATTTTAGACAAGCAGCATAATCTGAGCCTTGGCCAACGAACAAACGCTCTGAATCAGTATAAGCTTTCCCCTCATAACAATAACCATACCCTCTGACCCGAAAAAAACACAGCCGTTAAGCTTCTTAGCCCAACTCTCTTCATCAGAATCAGCTTTAGGCTATGGTGGCTTCTAAACTATGCAGGTAAGGTCATTTGAGACCTATAAGGTTATATCTGAGCAAAGCAATGTTCTGAGATATTGACCATTAAAGGTTTCACATCTCAGGTATCCGACCTGTTTTGTAGTCCTCACCTTAAAGGAGCCTAAAGTTCAGAGGGGGTTACAGTCGCAGATAGAACCTTATGGCTCTGAAATGTCAATCTGAGTTCAACCATAAGGTCCTGTCTGACACCCAATGTTAAAATGATTTCAATGTCAATAGAAAAGTACAGATTTGTAATGATTAAATAAAGAGAATATCCTTCCTTATTTCTAATCATGTCATCACATTTGTTAAACACATTTACACATTTGATTTAACACATTTGTTAAAGCGATAGTTCCCTAAAATGACAAATGCACTATATTATCCCATGGAGAACTAACCACGTTGCTAAAGCTTAGCTCTGGATGAGTAAACTGATATATTTTTCTGGTCTCTGACACCCAAAGTCAGTAAATTACTTGCTATTTACCAATAAAATGTGGTAAGTTATGTCATTTTAGAGAAATGCCCCTTCCATGCAGGTTTTCGTATTGATATAGAACACGACAAAAGCAGCAATGCCTCTCCTAAGGGCGTTAAACATGCTCTAAGAAACCTGTGTTCATTTGTTCTTACCATAAAGAACTTACGTTATGGCCATTCTTCTAAAAATGGGTGGAAAAAAACTCTTCAGTAATTAAAAATGAGGACCGGAACCTATTATGTCAACAATCAAGGACTTGGAACTATAAGGTTCTATCTGCAAAATGAACACTAGGTGTGCAAAATATTAGGAACATCCTAATATTGAGTTGCACCACCTTATGCCCTCAGAGCAGCCTCAATTCGTTGGGGCATGGCCTCTACAAGGTGTCGAAAGCTTTCCACAGGGATGCTGGCTCATGCTGACTCCATTGCTTCCCACAGTTGTGTCAAGTTGGCTGGATGTCCTTTGGGTGGTGGACCATTCTTGATACACACAGGAAACTGTGCAGTTCTTGACACAATCAAACCGGTGCGCCTGGCACCTACTACCATCCCCCGTTCAAAGGCACTTCAATCTTTTGTCTTGCCCATTCACCTTCTGAATGGCACACATACATAATCCATGTCTCAATTGTCTCAAGGCGTAAAGATCCTTATTTAACCTGTCTCCTCCCCTTCATCTACACTGATTGAAGTGGATTTAACAAGTGACATCAATAAGGGATCATAGCTTTCACCTGGATTCACCTGGTCAGTCTATGTCATGGAAAGAGTGTATAGTTTTGAGATATTGAGTATTTTTCAAGTCCCAAATCTCAGAACCGTTTTGTAATGTCTCCCTCTTTATATCAAGTATATCACCTAAGAAACAATTATTTTTGATTGACAACCCAGCAATGAGATTGGATTCCAGAATGAACCTTATAGCAGCACCAAGCCAAAGGGTGTTTGGGCAAATAGAACTTTCAGGTTTTTCTTTATTTTTCTCCATAGTAAATAAACTTGTTTTATTATCTGACATATCTCACATATAAAGGTTTACTAAAGAGCAACTCTATGTGAATAACACCTTTTTTACCAAATGTCATAGACCTTTATAGTCCCAAGGTCACTAATGGTTTTTGTGCGAAGGAGGTAGGTAGGGCAATGTTTGTCTCTCTAATCGCAATCGAAGTGCTTATGCCACTGTGTCAATACTATAAACCTGGATAGGGCTCTCTTTCTACACGCAGCAGACATGCAGTGACAGAAGCTGCAGAACGGTCAATGGACACAGACAGACACTTCATTAGAGTTAGAAATCTATAGACATTGTTTTAAGTCGCTATTACTATACCACTACTGTTATACAGTACTGTTTTATTGTAGTAAACAAGTGTTTTCTTTAGTCATTATAGACTCCTGAGATCCTATGTGTCTGATGAAAAGCATGCGATAAGCAGATTGCTTCCAGGGTGAATATCTTGGTTGAATCTAAGAAAGCAGCCACTTCATTGCATATCGAACGACTCGTGGCAAACGTGTCTCTATCCCCCCTCTCTCCCCATAATCAAAATCAGCTAAATACCACTTCAAACACACGTCCGGCTGCCTGTCGATGACCGCACGCTTCACACACTGGACATTGGCTCCGTGCGTGCACGGGAACAGGTGGCAGTTCCGCGCACAGGTGTGCGTCTACAACACCACTAAACCAAAACAAGGTATCCTGTGTACACTTTTTATCCCTTACCATCAACATACATGTCGACTGCTATTTATTCACAAAATAATACTTTGGACAAATGCCTTTCTCAATATCAAAACAGAAAATGCACTACTAACGTTAATGCATCTCAAAAAGCTGTCTGATACTGACAGAAATCAGTATAGCTCGACAAGAGTAGCCATTGGCTGATTGTTATGTCTTGATTATCTTGCTTTATGTTGTGATGGAAGAAGCGGAACATGTATGGCAAATGAGTGCACACTGCACACACACACAGCCCCAAACATCAGAATACTGGCTAACGTCAGCAAGCTAGTTGTCTGACAAGCAGACATCGTTAGCATGAATTGTGATCTATATCTCTACAGAATCGTGTATAAATAGAGCAAACTATTGTTCAATAACTCGTATGTTTGTTATCTAACTTAGCTAGTAGCTGCCATATGTTTAAACCCAAATCATTTAGAGTGGTTTGCGTAAAAGCTAGCCTAGCAGGTGGTGCATCTCTCATGCAAGCATGCCAGTCTGACTACTTTTATGGGCAAGCAAGCTGGGTATCCCTGCTATTGTCTGTCCTGTTAGCTAGCAGCTAGCAAGCCTCTATCTTGGAGAAGAAAATACCGATATTCCCCTCCATTTGTCAAGTTTTTGACGCTGCAAACCAGCTGACTAACAATACACCACAGATGAATGGGGATACATACCTTTGATTAGCCTATATACCGTTTCTGCTAACGTTCCAATTCACAAAAACGAAAGCAATGGATGGATAGGACATCCATGCACGTGTTGTGCATGCTTGTACACGAGCTATAATGTTATTTTACATCAAACCAAGAACGAGCCTTTCGAAAATAACCCACAAGATTTGCCGCTGTTTCTGTAATCTAGTTTCCAGAACGACCTCTCTGGGAGTGGAATATTCTCACGGGTTTCAACCACCAATATGAAAACAAGGGAACGTTTTTATCTCTCCAATACTGTAAATTACTAGACACCCAGATCAACGAATCATACAAAAGTGGTGCTCAGCAAAACATTGCAAAAGTCCCACTTGCAGCCAAAATGACCGAAATATGAAAATGCCCTTACGTAAATTGGTTGCGACGAGAACGGATAAAATCCGATGTGACAAATGATGCTTGCAGAGGCTGGGCCGGGATTTTTTCTCCTTTTTACAGCTGCTGTGCTGTATCTCCCGCCCTCTCTCTGTTCCTCTCAAACTATCTCTCTCTCTTCCCCTCTTGTCTTTATCCTTCCCTTCCAAGAGCCCGCTCCTCTTGTACCACTCGCCATCCAGTGGAGAATGGCCATATGCGTTCCTATAAGGAACCACTCTCGGGATTTGTGTGTGCGCGTGCATGCGACTCGTGTACGTGCGTGCATGTGTGTGTGTGCGGCTCAGACAAATGACAGGTTGTAAAGGAATATTATGTTACACTACAATTTGGTGTGTGTGTGTGTGTGTGTGTGTGTGTGTCTGTGTGTGTGTGTGTGTGTGCTCATCCCACTAACAGTAGCCACAAATACAAATGCAATGCTTTTTTTGCAAGGCCTTGCTTGTCATGTTGGTATAAATGTTGATACTTGAGTAGCCTAAGTAGAGCCCTCTCTAAATGATCCTCTCCTTGAGACCTTAGATCAAATCAAATGATCAAATCAAATGTATTTATAAAGCCCTTTTTACATCAGCAGATGGCACAAAGTGCTTATACAGAAATCCAGTCTAAAACCCCAAACTGTAAGTTTCGGGTGGCAGGTAGTCTAGCGTTTAGAGGATTGGGCCAGTAACCAAAAGTAGCTGGTTCAAATACCAGAGCCGACTATGTGAACATCTGTCAATGTGCCCTTGAGCAAGTAATTTAACCCTAATTTGCTCCAGGAGTGCAGTACTACTGTGGCTGACCCTGTAAAACAACACATTTCACTGAACTTATTTGGCATATGTGAAAATAAAACAGCTTAATCCTGACATGTTTATTTCTTGGTCTGACAAGAGAAAATCTAAACTACTGTTTCTAAGCCCTTGCAGAGAAACAACATGATCAAAATCATATAAACTAATTGGCATGACATCATAGAGGGTGGCAGAGCAAGCTTCAAACAGGAAGCACACGATAAAATCAGCGACAGATTTGTTTTCTGTTTTGATGTTAAGGTTATAAAACTGTCATAAATAATGCACAGTGCCACATTGTGATGTGAATCTGCATACTAGGTACTGGTGCATCAAAATACATTCAAAGTTGCCAATATTACAGTATGTTTACATTTTGTCATTCAGTCATGTTTGGTTGTTGTCCTGCAATACCAGCCATAGCTAGCTATAGTAGGACAGCATGCAGTAGCAAGAGTTGAACAGTCTTAAAGGCTATTCCAATGGATGAAAGAGGTCCAGTTTACATTAGGGACCCCTGACATTAGGTTAGGCAGGGATCTGGTTATTGAAGTACTATATCCTGTTCATTTTTTTCTTATTTAAGTGAATTCACAATTTTTGCATTTCTGTCTTCTGTAACCTCTTCAGACATCTATCCAACATATTAGCCCAACACATGATCCATTTCTGTCTTCTGTAACCTCTTCAGACATCTATCCAACATATTAGCCCAACACATGATCCATTTCTGTCTTCTGTAACCTCTTCAGACATCTATCCAACATATTAGCCCAACACATGATCCATTTCTGTCTTCTGTAACCTCTTCAGACATCTATCCAACATATTAGCCCAACACATGATCCATTTCTGTAATCCTCAGATGTTTCTTAATCACACAAAATGTCATTGAACTGTCATTGGAGTACAATTAGGACTATAATAATGGTGTCCAGTTTATCTAGCCTGCTGTCCCAGTCTACCAAATGTGAACTGAAAATATGGCTTTGACTCAGTGTACACAAATGGGTGTGTCAAGCCTCCTGTAAATATTATATCAACATTTGCTTTTTTTGTGTGAATAGGAAACATATTGAGGATTTCAGAAATGTACCATGTGTTGGGCTAATATGTTGGATAGATGTTGGAAAAATTCAAAAAGTGTCCCAATTATTCAGAATTCACCCTATATTGTGTCTATATCAGACACATTATATAAAAAGGCAAGACGAGAAGAATAGCAGGTGCGTCTCTTCATAACTGTACCCTGAGGCTGTATGTTGCAAAACTATTCAATGAGAAAAACACTTACAAAAGGAAAGCAAATAGGAGGCCCTCCACCTTATAAACAAAATAGAAAAAAGACCACTGACCATTGTTATTACTGTTTCTGTGAAACATTGCAGTGAAAAATGAACATCTAGTGCGGGAAGCCTATACTCTGAGAGCCAAAAGTGATGTAGATTATGTAGATTATGATATAGCCATGAGCCTACCCCTTCAATATGCTTGTTTAATTACCAGCGTAAATCTGTATTGGACAGACATTTATTCTGTTTTGCATGAAATAACACTTCTACAGAATGAGCAGGACTGCCCCACTCTTCAGTTTTTCCATATAAATTATGTGTACTTATTATTGCCACAAAATGTTTTTAATTTTTTTATTTTTTTTTATTTTACCTTTATTTAACCAGGTAGGCTAGTTGAGAACAAATTCTCATTTACAACTGTGACCTGGCCAAGATAAATCATAGCAGTGTGAACAGACAACACAGAGTTACACATGGAGTAAACAATTAACAAGTCAATAACACAGTAGAAAAAAAAGGAAAAAGGGGAGTCTATATACATTGTGTGCAAAAGGCTTGAGGAGGTAGGTGAATAATTACAATTTAGCAGATTAACACTGGAGTGATACATGATCAGATGGTCATGTACAGGTAGATATACTGGTGTCCAAAAGAGCAGAAAAGTAAATAAATATAAACAGTATGGGGATGAGATAGGTAAATTGGGTGGGCTATTTACCGATAGACTATGTACAGCTGTAGCGCTCAGATAGCAGATGTTTAAAGTTGGTGAGGGAGATAAAAGTCTCCAACTTCAGCGATTTTTGCAATTCGTTCCAGTCACAGGCAGCAGAGAACTGGAACGAAAGGCAGCCAAATTAGGTGTTGGCTTTAGGGATGATCAGTGAGATACACCTGCTGGAGCGTGTGCTACGGGTGGGTGTTGCCATCGTGACCAGTGAACTGAGATAAGGAAAAGCTTTACCTAGCATGGACTTGTAGATGACCTGGAGCCAGTGGGTCGGGCGACAAATATGTAGCGAGGGCCAGCCGACTAGAGCATACAGGTCGCAGTGGTGGGTGGTATAAGGTGCTTTAGTAACAAAACGGATGGCACTGTGATAAACTGCATCCAGTTTGCTGAGTAGAGTATTGGAAGCTATTTTGTAGATGACATCGCCGAAGTCGAGGATCGGTAGGATAGTCAGTTTTACTAGGGTAAGTTTGGTGGCGTGAGTGAAGGAGGCTTTGTTGCGGAATAGAAAGCCGACTGTAGATTTGATTTTAGATTGGAGATGTTTGATATGAGTCTGGAAGGAGAGTTTACATTTTAGCCAGACACCTAGGTACTTATAGATGTCCACATATTCTAGGTTGGAACCATCCAGGGTGGTGATGCTAGACAGGCGTGCGGGTGCAGGCAGCGAATGGTTGAAAAGCATGCATTTGGTTTTACTAGCGTTTAAGAACAGTTGGAGGCCACGGAAGGAGTGTTGTATGGCATTGAAGCTCGTTTGGAGGTTAGATAGCACAGTGTCCAAGGAAGGGCCAGAAGTATACAGGATGGTGTCGTCTGCATAGAGATGGATCAGGGAATCGCCCACAGCAAGAGCAACATCATTGATATATACAGAGAAAAGAGTTGGCCCGAGAATTGAACCCTGTGGCACCCCCATAGAGACTGCCAGAGGACCGGACAACATGCCCTCCGATTTGACACACTGAACTCTGTCTGCAAAGTAGTTGGTGAACCAGGCAAGGCAGTCATTAGAAAAACCGAGGCTACTGAGTCTTCTGATAAGAATATGGTGATTGACAGAGTCGAAAGCCTTGGCCAGGTCGATGAAGACGGCTGCACAGTACTGTCTTTTATCGATGGCGGTTATGATATCGTTTAGTACCTTGAGCGTGGCTGAGGTGCACCCGTGACCGGCTCGGAAACCAGATTGCACAGAGGAGAAGGTACGGTGGGATTCGAGATGGTCAGTGACCTGTTTGTTGACTTGGCTTTCAAAGACCTTAGAAAGGCAGGCCAGGATGGATATAGGTCTGTATCAGTTTGGGTCCAGGGTGTCTCCCCCTTTGAAGAGGGGGATGACTGCGGCAGCTTTCCAATCCTTGGGGATCTCAGACGATATGAAAGAGAGGTTAAACAGGCTGGTAATAGGGGTTCCGACAATGGCGGCGGATAGTTTCAGAAATAGAGGGTCCAGATTGTCAAGCCCAGCTGATTTGTACGGGTCCAGGTTTTGCAGCTCTTTCAGAACATCTGCTATTTGGATTTGGGTAAAGGAGAAGCTGGAGAGGCTTGGGCGAGTAGCTGCGGGGGGGGGGGGGGGGCTGTTGGCCGAGGTTGGAGTAGCCAGGAGGAAGGCATGGCCAGCCGTTGAGAAATGCTTGTTGAAGTTTTCGATAATCATGGATTTATCGGTGGTGACCGTGTTAACTAGCCTCAGTGCAGTGGGCAGCTGGGAGGAGGTGCTCTTGTTCTCCATGGACTTTACAGTGTCCCAGAACTTTTTGGAGTTAGAGCTACAGGATGCAAATTTCTGCCTGAAGAAGCTGGCCTTTGCTTTCCTGACTGACTGCGTGTATTGGTTCCTGACTTCGCTGAACAGTTGCATATCGCGGGGACTATTCGATGCTATTGCAGTCCGCCACAGGATGTTTTTGTGCTGGTCGAGGGCAGTCAGGTCTGGAGTGAACCAAGGGCTATATCTGTTCTTAGTTCTGCATTTTTTGAACGGAGCATGCTTATCTAAAATGGTGAGGAAGTTACTTTTAAAGAATGACCAGGCATCCTCAACTGACGGGATAAGGTCAATATCCTTCCAGGATACCCGGGCCAGGTCGATTAGAAAGGCCTGCTCGCAGAAGTGTTTTAGGGAGCGTTTGACAGTGATGAGGGGTGGTCGTTTGACTGCGGACCCGTAGCGGATACAGGCAAGGAGGCAGTGATCGCTGAGATCCTGGTTGAAGACAGCGGAGGTGTATTTGGAGGGCCAGTTAGTCAGGATGACGTCTATGTGCATGAATGAATCCATAGAAAAAACAAGGGTATGGTTATTTGAATAGTTTGCACAGTCATTATCTTTGTTTCTAGAAAGAGAGCTGAAATGTATTAATTGTTGAATTCATTTTATGTCTGTCTTCTGGAAGCTGTGCTGCATCATTTCCCCCCACGAGGGCCAGCCCCCTAGCAATTCTAGTTCCAGCTAATGAGATTAGCCCTTCGCCATTGGAATGGCAGATAGCAATAATCCTACACAGCAGAGCGAGAGAAATGGCATGGTGCACATATCTGCACATATGTGATGTTGTACACAATTTTTGGGGACCACTTTTGGGTCAAGGCCGCTACTTTCAGAACTACTGGCTAAAAAGTACACAAAAGTACCGGAGAATCCCTTTAAGGTGCAGAGTGTTTGGGTAAATTCAATGCTTGGGCCGCGTGACTAGATAGCTGTGAGAATGTGTTAGCCGAACTAGTACCAACTGCATGGATAGTAGCTTACTGTGGTGTAATTTCTGCTACAACAACTGCATTCCACACAGCACAAGGACGACTGATAATGGCTTTGTTGTCGTATGTGTGTGTGTGTGTGTGTGTGTGTATCTCTTTTATACCTGAAAAATGAACAACTGTAAAATAAACGTCCATAGACTTCCTCATTCTCTTCAGTTTATTAACCCAGACCTCATCATTTTATGAATCTCTAAGCGTATTCATTTCAATTGTATCCCATCACCTTAACCTTACCCAGGGTGATCTGGATGCCACACACTCAGGACAACTGACTGTGACAGTAGGACTGACCCACTAGACACAGGCCCTAGTAAACCACAGCAGGGTTACTACTGTACACTTCCATTAAACCAAACCTCTATGTAATGTCTTAGAGTGGTATAACAACACAAAGTTAAGAGTGGTCTTCAAATGGCTGACACATTGACGAAGTGGCAGGAAACTGTCTAGTCACGTGACTGATTCCAGTGTCCAGTGGTAATGGGCCTTGAGTGTGATGTTCTTATAACACACATGCATACTATAATTGTGGTTCCACAGACCTTACTGGCGACAGCAGGAAATGCTCCATGTCATTATGCACAACAATCTATCTTAACCTTATACATGCATGCATGCACACATACTGTGTACACACACACACACACACACACACACACACACACCTTCTCCCAGAAATTCTGTCCAGTCCTCTGCCCTGGTGTTTCATATAAAAACAGTTATCTGACACCTCTTGTCCCTGCAGCAGATGGACAGATGGCAGTCGGTATTCCTGGGAGTTTGGACTCTCTCTGTGTGTGTGTGTGTGTGTGTGTGTGTGTGTGGACTGGAGGGAGCGGAGAGGCGTCACTGTTTACATAACGATTAGAATCATATTAAAAACCATGGCCTGCCTCTTCCGCCTCCAGCCCAGCGCAGCAGAGAGTTAATTAGGGCGTGTCTAGACTTGACAGTTCATGCAGCTTTAGTATTCTGATCATAGAGTGCTGATTATGGGATACCGAACATGTCATGTGTCTACACCTACATTTAAATATGTCTACCGTGTCCAGAGTATGTCCGGATTCCCTTTTCCTGCGCTATATTCAAATGCCAGTATGCATTCTGCAAACAATGGAATAGGTAAAATATGAGAATAACAAAACAACAACTGATGCCAGAAGTTAACTACTATAACTAACTAGCCAGCTAACTTCTGTAGCTAGCCAGCAGGGTTGCCAGGACAAGTTAATATTTCTGGCCCAAAGACAACTCAAAACCCACCCAAAAATCAGTCAATCACATTTATATACATCATCTACATCAGCCGATGTCACATACAGGACCCTAGGAAGAAACCTAGAGAGGAACCAGGCTCTGAGGGTTGGCCAGTCCTCTTCTGGCTGTGCCTGGTTGAGATTACAACCGGTGCATGGCCAAGATGTTCAAACGTTCATAGATGACCAGCAAGGTCAAATAATAATAATAATCACAGTGGTTGTTGAGGGTGCAACAGGTCAGCACCAGAGGAGTAAATGTCAGTTGGCTTTTCATAGCCGAGCATTCAGAGTTAGAGACAGCAGGTGCGGTTGAGAGAGAGAGTGTTGAAAACAGCACGTCCGGTGAACAGGTCAGGTTTCCATTGCCGCAGGCAGAACAGTTGAAACTGGAGCAGCAGCACGACCAGGCGGACTGGGGAGAGCAAAGAGTCATCCGGCCAGGTAGTCCTGAGGCATGGTCCCAAGGCTCAGGTCCTCCGGGAGGGGAGGGAGAGAGAGAGAATTAGAGGTAGCATACTTAAATTCACACAGGACACCAGATGAGACAGGAGAAATACTCCAGACATAACAGACTGACCCTAGCCCCCTGACACAGCAGCATAAATACTGGAGGCTGAGACAGGAGGGGTCGGGAGACACTGTGGCCCCGTCCGACAATACCCCCGGACAGGGCCAACCAGGTAGGATATAGCCCCACCCACTTTGCCAAAGCACAGCCCCCACACCACTAGAGGGATATCTTCAAACCATCAACTTACTACCCTGAGACAAGGCTGAGTATAGCCCACAAAGATCTCCCCCACGGCACGAACCCGAGCGGGGCGCCAAACCCGGACAGGAAGATCACGTCAGTGACTCAACGCACTCAAGTGACACACCCCTCCTAGGGACAGGATGGAAGAGCACCAGTAAGCCAGTGACTCAGCCCCCGTAATAGGGTTAGAGGCAGAAAATCCTGGTGGAGAGAGGGGAACCGGCCAGGCAGAGACAGCAAGGGCGGTTCGTTGCTCCAGTGTCTTTCCATTCACCTTCACACCCCTGGGCCAGACTGCACTCAATCATAGGATCTACTGAAGAGATGAGTCTTCAATAAAGACTTAAAGGTCGAGACCGAGTTTGCGTCTCTCACATGGGTAGGCAGACCATTCCATAAAAATTGAGCTCTGTAGGGGAAAGCCCTGCTTCCAGCTGTTTGCTTAGAAATTCTAGGGACAATAAGGAGGCCTCCGTCTTGTGACCGTAGCGTACGTGTAGGTATGGCAGGACCAAATCAGAAAGATAGGTAGGAGCAAGCCCATGTAATGCTTTGTAGGTTAGCAGTAAAACCTTGAAATCAGCTCTAGCCTTTACAGGAAGCCAGTGTAGAGAGGCTAGCACTGGGGTAATATGATCATATTTTTTGGTTCTAGTCAAGATTCTACCAGCTGTGTTTAGCACTAACTGAAGTTTATTTAGTGCTTTATCTGAGTAGCCGGAAAGTAGAGTATTGCAGTAGTCTAACCTAGAAGTGACAAAAGCATGGATGAACCTTTCTGCATCATTTTTGGACAGAACGTTTCTGATTTTTGCAATATTACGTAGATGGAAAAAAGCTGTCCTTGAAATATTCTTAATATGTTTGTCAAAAGAGAGATCAGGGTCCAGAGTAACACAGAGGTCCACAGTTTTATTTGAGATGACTGTACAAGCATCAAGATTAATTGTCAGATCCAACAAAAGATTGCTTTGTTTCTTGGGACCTAGAACTAGCATATCTGTTTTGTCCAAGTTTGAAAGTAAAAATTTGCCGCCATCCACTTCCTTATGTCTGAAACACAGGTTCCAGGGAGGACAATTTTGGGTCTTCACCATGTTTCATCGAAATGTACAGCTGTGTATCATCCGCATTGAAAGTTATGTTATGTTATGTTTCCCAATGACATCACCAAAAGGAACCTTGAGGAACACCGAAACTTACAGTTGATTTGTCAGAGGACAAACCATCCACAGAGACAAACTGATATCTTTCCGACAGATAACATCTAAACCAGGCCAGAATTTGTCCTTGTCGACCAATTTGGGTTTCCAATCTCCAAAACTAGCCCATTTTTTTTCACAGCAAGAGAGGAGTTGCCATATTTATAAAATAAACCCTTTCCAATAGTTATCGAGCCAATTAAGAAAGAATATCGTAGTAAATTGTAAGGAAGTTTAATTATTATTTTGAGGAAAACATAATTTTTACAAGTTATGACATGTAATACAATAATTAAAATATGTGGCAACAGAAAATATCATTTGCCCTTATTAAACTTGCTAGATCATTTTCCATCAATGGATGTCGATTTAACTTGTTTGACTGCTATGATTAAGAAATAAGGCACAAGGGGTGTGGTAATGACCAACATACCACGGCTAAGGGCTGTTTTTAAACATGACACAAACATGCCTGGATACAGCCGTTAGTCGTAGTATATTGGCCATGTACCATATATATTGTGATTGTGATAAAGGCAGGTAGGTTATAGCCCTTGATAGGCCTACATCTCATTTCAGATAGTCTACAGTTCCCTAAACAATGTAGGCAGGATGTAAACTGAACGATTTAGCAGCTAGCTTAGTTCAAATTAAGAGACTAATTTATCCAACATGAATAGTGAGGTGATGTCGAGGTAAGAAGTGCTTGTGTTTCCCAATAACCTGTTGGAATAGGCTACTCAGGATGGGGTAATAATTTCAATCATTTAATTAAATATAAATATTAAGTAAGTAACTGAATATGCTTGTCAACAACAGCTAGTGTTAAACATATTTGTTTTTACCTGTATCCTAATCTGACTACTTTTACCGTCAATCTAATGCGTTCTAACAACTGATCAGCAATTGCGATAGCGCTATGATCATTTCCAATTTAATTAACTAAACATGTCCATTAATAATTGCATAATAACACAAGACTACAACAACAATAAACTGAAGTTATAGGCTATTTATTAAGTTGGTTTGCCAGCTTCAGGTATCCTACCCAAGTGCGGTCAACATTAGAATGCAGTTTAAACCACCTCCAAGCAAATTTATGTAATATGATCTATTTCGCCCAAAGTCGTTTTCCAGTACTTTGTCTCCATTATTTCTTGATGTGCATCAGTTGTAGCGTATTAATATGTTTTATGGAAAAAGGTAATAGGTGTTTCTATAATGATAATCTAAATAACTACAACTGGTAAAAAGTTGTCACAACATGCGCATGCTGCTCTCTCTCCTCTCGCTCACGTGACTCAGCCTATAGCTGTAGTGCTCACTCAACACACACACACACACACACACATATACGGCCATCCCCACAACTCTCTCAGCAACAGCCTGCCTCACTGCCTGACAGTCAGCAGCAGGTCACAGTGAAATATCAGTGGCGGTCAGTGCTGTTTAAGATGAGGGAGGACCATTTTTTTTCTCGTGAGCATGGCCTTATTTCTATTACAGCATATTGGATGACTCACATTCATATTCCATTCACCCAGTTCACTGTAACATCAAAATGTTTAGGCTACTACTGTACATGATACTCATATTTTCCCTATACCCATCATGAGGTTGCTACAATTTAGTGAAGCCTATGAATGGAAGTTTACAATGTAGGCGCACACAGGTCGAGTTACATTTTTTAGGTGACAGACAGTGAAACATTCAATACTGCCTTGCACGCTGTTGCCTGCATCTAGCTGATATAGGGTGTAATCATTAGTCCAACAGTTGCAAATGAGAGTTTCTAGTATCGGCAGAATGGATACACCCCTGATCACGCATAAATGCAGTTCACTTTCATAGCAGCCACGTTGTATCCATTCTAGCCTCTATGCACTCTCCTCCTCTCACCATTTCTCTTCATTTGTGGACTTCCACGAACAACACATCAGCTGTAAGTGACCAGGCAAAAAAAAATAATCCAAGCCAAACCATGTCATAACCGCTACACACATTGTTGTCCCCATATTAGCTAAAGTAATGATCTAGTCAACATGGCTAATAGAACTAATGCATGAGTAAACCCGCTGCAATCATGCAGTAACGTTACAGTGTATAGTCAGTAAGCAGTTACACCGCTGGGCCCCAGTGGCAATAAATTAATAAAACCAAAAGCATACCTTGACTTGGAAGAATTCCAGTGTTGTGTTGGATAGTCATAACCAACTAGCTAACATAGCATCCCTCTGTTTGAGCCTGGTGTTTAAGTACCTAAACTAGCCAACTGCATTTGCTAGCTAAGTAAGTGAAATTGAAAGTGAAAAAATGACAAAATCATCTCTCTTGCTTCTCCTTCATTCTTTAAGAAATTAATTTGTTGAAAACTGTTCCACTATTGTCTTTCTCTCGATTTGAGTCAACTACTCACCACATTTTATGCACTGCAGTGCTAGCTAGCTGTAGCTTATGCTTTCAGTACTAGATTCATTATCCAATCCTTTGATTGGGTGGACAACGCAGCAGTCTAAGGCACTGCATCTCAGTGCTTGAGGAGTCACAACAGACGCCCTGGTTTGAATCCAGGCTGTATCACAACCGGCCATGATTTGGAGTCGCTAACTGTCCTCCGGCTACACAATTTTGTTGGGAAAACCGCAAACATGTATCCCTGACAAGCTCCTGAAATGGTCAGCCAGATCGGAACACAATCAGACCACGAAGTGACTTTTGTGCTTCTAGGACCTGTCTTTTCAATGCGATCTTAGTACTCTGATAGCAGAAGTTGCATTTAAGTGTCAAGTGTAGAAACGACCTTAGGTGTCTTCCTGGACTTTGAAATGTTCTGCGGCTTCGCTCTGTGTGTGCGTGTGTGCGTGTGTTTGTATGTGTGTGTGCGGTGTCTGTACACCTGTGGAAAATTACTTGCATGGTCTACCTCTGAAATGAAATCACAATGCATGGATGTAGTCATGTATCATGTAGTCATGATACATAATGGCGGCGGAGGAGATGGCTGCCGTTTTACGATCTCCTAACCAATTGCGCTATTGTGTGTGTTGTTTTGCGTTATTTTTAACTTATTTTGTACATAATGTTTCTGCCACCGTGTCTTATGACCGAAAAGAGCTTCTAGATATCAAGACAGCGATTACTCACCCTGTACTGGAGGAATACTTTTTCCTTTAACGAGTCAGACGGGAAGGATTTACTTCAGACCCTTGACAAGGCCCTCATCCCCGTCATTCACAGGAGAAAGAGAGGTAGATATTGGGGACGAAGACCAGGGTGCCTTGTAAGGATCCGACAACGAGTGGGTAATCTGCCTTTACCATCGGTCCTATTAGCCATCGTACAATCATTGGAGAATAAAATAGACGAGCTACGAGCACGTATATTCTACCAACGGGACATTAAAAACTGTAATATCTTATGTTTCACCGAGTCATGGCTGAACGACAACATGAATAACATACAACTGGCAAGTCAATTAAGAACCGTGTGGTGCCAGGACAACAACCTCTCCTTAACGTGATCAAGAAAAAGGAAATGATTATGGACTACTAAAAGGAGGACCTGTAACGGTTTTCTTCCGTTGAAGGAGAGGAGGACCAAAATGCAGCGTTGTTAGTGTTCAACATGTTTAATAAGGACAATAAACGTGAACACTATAAAATACAAAACAACAAATGTGAAAAAAAACGAAACAGTCCTATCTGGTGCATAGACACAAAGACAGAAGACAACCACCCACAAAGTACCCACAGAATATGGCTTCCTAAATATGGTTCCCAATCAGAGACAACGATAGACAGCTGCTCTAATTGAGAACCAATCCAGGCAACCATAGACATACAAACTACCTAGAAAGGAAACAGCCCCATAAACATCCAAACCCCTAGACCAGACAAAACACATAAATCCCCCATGTCACACCCTGACCTAACCAAAATAATAAAGAAAACAAAGATAACTAAGGCCAGGGCGTGACAGGACCGAGCACGCCCCCATTCTCATCGACGGGGCTGTAGTGGAGCAGGTTCAGAGCTTCAAGTTCCTTGGTGTCTACATCACCAACAAACTAACATGGTCCAAACACACTAAGACAGTTGTGAAGAGGGCACGACAAAGCCTATTCCCCCTCAGGAGACTGAAAATATTTGGCATGGGTCCTCAGATCCTCAAAAGGTTCTACAGCGGCACCATCGAGAGCATCCTGAACGGTTGCATCACTGCCTGATGTGGCAACTGCTCGGCCTCCGACCGCAAGGTGCCACATAGGGTAGTGCGTACGGCCCAGTACATCACTGGGGCCAAGCTTCATGCCATCCAGAACCTCTATACCAGGTGGTGTCAGAGGAAGGCCCTAGTCAAAGACTCCAGCCACCCTAGTCATAGACTGTTCTCTCTGCTACCGCAAGGCAAGCGGTACCGGAGCGCCAAGTCTAGGTCCAAAAGGCTTCTTAACAGCTTCTACCCCCAAGCCATAAGGCTCCTGAACAGCTCATCAAATGGCTACCCAGACCCCTATTTTACGCTGCTGCTACTCTCTGTTTATTATCTATGCATAGTCACTTTAACTTTACCTATATGTACCTATCAATTACCTCGACTAACCAGTGCCCCAGCACATTGACTCTGTAACAGTACCCCCTGTATATAGCCTCGCTATTGTTATTTTACTGCTGCTGTTGAATTATTTGTTACTTTTATTTCCTGTTTTACTTATCTATTTTTTTCTTAACTCCTTAAAGCATTTTTGGTTAAGGGCTTGTAAAGAAGCATTTCACTGTAAGGTGTACAACACCTGTTGTATTCGGCACATGTGATTTGATTTGATTTGAATTTGACAGTCAGTGTAATTACAGTGCAGTGTGCCAAAGTAATGTGATCACAAGTGTTGTTGCTGTTTTGCTCTGATAGAATACCCTATATTTAACCTCATTACAGATCACACTAGTCAAATTCTTGGAAGTTCATGGTCTGCCTTTTCATGCACACACAAACACACACACACGCGCACACACACACACTAATAGTACATGATGACATAATAGGGTTCACAACAACATGTTTGCAGCAAATGTTTCCCATACGCCTCGGTGTGTAAGGTAGGCAGCTCTGGTCCTGGAGAGTCATCGTGTATAACGGTCTTCCTTTTTCCTGTGAATCAATGACTCATTTCTACCTGGGAAACCAGGTGTGTGAACCTGAGTAATCAATATGAAAGGTTCCGTCAGCAATAGGTGTTCAATGATAATTTCAATTGATTCTATTGTTTGTGTACAATGTCTATCTGCGGCTCACTAGGATCCCTGGTCTAAAAGGTTTTTAATAATGTGTTGATTCATTGACGTGGGTTAATTAATGTGTTCCTGTTATTCGGATGTAAAGGGGTTACTGTTACCTAGGAGATGATAATCGGAAGTAGGCCATAGAAATCCCGCTGCCTTTCTCACACACCAGCATGCACGGGGCATACATCTATGTCACACACACACACACACACACATCCACGTTACACACACACATGCGTGCACGCACACGCGCACACACACACACCTATACGGGTACTCCCACCGCCTAAGTGGATGGGGACATGTGGTTGTGCTTTGATCAATATTTGTGCAATAGGCTTCTCTGGTAGAGTGATCAGAGTGGGTTTTTCTTTGAATGATTCTCTTTCAACTGTTCCGTCTTCCCTACCTGTAACGTTGGTCGTTGGGAGAAAGAGAGAAGGACCAATGAGCAGCGTGGTAAGTGTTCTGTAACGTGGGGAGAAAGAGAGGAGGACCAATGAGCAGCGTGGTAAGTGTTCTGTAACGTTGGTCGTTGGGAGAAAGAGAGGAGGACCAATGAGCAGCGTGGTAAGTGTTCTGTAACGTTCGTCGTTGGGAGAAAGAGAGGAGGACCAATGCGCAGCATGGTAAGTGTTCTGTAACGTTGGTCGTTGGGAGAAAGAGAGAAGGACCAATGAGCAGCGTGGTAAGTGTTCTGTAACGTTGGTCGTTGGGAGAAAGAGAGGAGGACCAATGAGCAGCGTGGTAAGTGTTCTGTAACGTTCGTCGTTGGGAGAAAGAGAGGAGGACCAATGCGCAGCATGGTAAGTGTTCTGTAACGTTGGTCGTTGGGAGAAAGAGAGAAGGACCAATGAGCAGCGTGGTAAGTGTTCTGTAACGTGGGGAGAAAGAGAGGAGGACCAATGAGCAGCATGGTAAGTGTTCTGTAACGTTGGTCGTTGGGAGAAAGAGAGAAGGACCAATGAGCAGCGTGGTAAGTGTTCTGTAACGTTGGTCGTTGGGAGAAAGAGAGGAGGACCAATGAGCAGCGTGGTAAGTGTTCTGTAACGTTCGTCGTTGGGAGAAAGAGAGGAGGACCAATGCGCAGCGTGGTAAGTGTTCTGTCACGTTCGTCGTTGGGAGAAAGAGAGGAGGACCAATGCGCAGCGTGGTAAGTGTTCTGTAACGTGGGGAGAAAGAGAGGAGGACCAATGAGCAGCGTGGTAAGTGTTCTGTAACGTTCGTCGTTGGGAGAAAGAGAGGAGGACCAATGAGCAGCGTGGTAAGTGTTCTGTAACGTGGGGAGAAAGAGAGGAGGACCAACGAGCAGCGTGGTAAGTGTTCTGTAATGTTCGTCGTTGGGAGAAAGAGAGGAGGACCAATGCGCAGCGTGGTAAGTGTTCTGTAACGTGGGGAGAAAGAGAGGAGGACCAATGCGCAGCGTGGTAAGTGTTCTGTAACGTGGGGAGAAAGAGAGGAGGACCAATGAGCAGCGTGGTAAGTGTTCTGTAACGTTGGTCGTTGGGAGAAAGAGAGGAGGACCAATGCGCAGCGTGGTAAGTGTTCTGTAACGTTGGTCGTTGGGAGAAAGAGAGGAGGACCAATGCGCAGCGTGGTAAGTGTTCTGTAACATTGGTCGTTGGGAGAAAGAGAGGAGGACCAATGCGCAGCGTGGTAAGTGTTCTGTAACGTTCGTCGTTGGGAGACAGAGAGGAGGACCAATGAGCACCGTGGTAAGTGTTCTGTAACGTTGGTCGTTGGGAGAAAGAGAGGAGGACCAATGCGCTGCGTGGTAAGTGTTCTGTAACGTTCGTCGTTGGGAGAAAGAGAGGAGGACCAATGAGCAGCGTGGTAAGTGTTCATAGCTTTTAATGACGTACTAGAACACTGAACAAAACAATAAATAACAAACCAACAGTCCCGTAAGGTGAAAGACAAAAACACTAAACAGGAAATAAGCACCCACAACTCAAAAGTGAAGCCAGGCTACCTAAGTATGGTTCTCAATCAGGACAACGATTGACAGCTGCCTCTAATTGAGAACCATACCAGGCCAAATACAGAAATCCCAAATCATAGAAATAAGAACATAGACAACGCACCCAACTCACGCCCTGACCATACTAAAACAAAGACATAACAAAAGAACTAAGGTCAGAACGTGACACTACCTAGTTCCATTCACACCTCTCTTCTGTCCCTGTTTTCTGTACCTCTTGCCTCATCCTGTTTTTTTGTGCCTTACTGTGAATGAAGAACCGCAGAAAACAGTGAATGACACCCATAGCTGCGGAAAGTAGGGGTTGCTGAGGGTGCTGCAGGTCCCCCTGAAAATCAACAATAAAAAAATTAAATCTTCACATAAGTAGTGCACTGGGCCTTTAATAGTCCTGTATTAGTGGACTGTTATATCTGTCTGCAGTGCCAACGCGGGCAAAAAGGTTTTGACAAAACATTTGCAAATAAATTAATGGCTATGCGTCTGTGTATTGAGTGAAGTAGGTTTACTGTTGTCCCTGTCTTTTTCCTGTAAACTTGATGTATTGAATATGAGGATTACCATGAATCAACACCCCTCTGTAAATGAAGAGTAAGGCCTTTGTCGTGAACACATGATTATTTTATCAAATGTGAAGAGGCACACGAGTCCTCATCATCACAGTATTGCATAGAAACCATTAAAAAATACATCCCATCCCCCACCACAATCCAGGACTGAGGGCTGGATGTGAATAACTCTTGTGTAACAGAGGCAGATCATACCGAGTAAACTCACCCCACAGCTTGAAATGTCACCAATAGCGCCACTTGAATCAGATTATTTTCAGAGGCGCAACTGGTTTGTATGTTGTCAAGCAGGTAGTCACTTGTGTTTGCAATCAGAGGACCACTGATTTGAGCACAGTAAGGGGACAGGGACAGTGGAGGAAGTGAAACTGCATTGGAGGAAATAACATCTATCATAGCAACTACAAATCAACACAAAGAAAAGTGCTCACTTTAGCAATGTACAATTATAGCCACATTTATTAATTACAAGCAGATTACCTTTACACTACTCTACTACGATCATCACCATCATCATCAACACCACCATCATCACCATCATCATCCCTGTCATCTTCGTTTCAATGTTTTGCCTTTACATCATACACACATTTACAACAAAATGCAAACACAAGTTGATGAACAGAAACTGTTAAGGTGGTTCACGACAAAATAAAAATACATGTCTAGCATTGTTGTCTTTTTTAGGAGATACTTCTCAAAATACTGTTCATTATCACGAGTGTTTTTTTACTCAGTAGTGTTACCGTACTAAAAGTGCACACAGTCTATTCAATAACAGACAGCTTTGTATAATACAATGGCAATTTACACAATGATGCATTTCACACATTCAACATCAAAACAAGGCAAACCAATTCAAAAGGCACAGGACTCCCACATCAATAACAATCGTCTTTATAGAAACCAAGTTGTACTTGTTGACACTTTATAATGTGGTTCTTCACTTTAAAATGATTCAAGGCCCAGTGCAGTCAAAAACTACATCGTTCTGTCTTTTATTTATATTTCCACACTATGAGGTTGGAATAATACTGTGAAACTGTGAAAATGATGATAATGCCCTTTTAGTGTAACAGCTGTAGTGCTGAGTGATTAGTGCTTTTTGAGGTTGGTTCGGTTTCCATTATAAAAAAATAATCACGTTTTTTGATTTCGGTTTCGATTATTTTTTTAAACTTGAAATGTATTAGAAATAATGACTTAGAGCTTTTTAATGGACATTCTAAAACCTAAAATAGTGAACATTCAGTTGCCAAAGCATTGAACATATTCCATTGTCTCTGTCAGATCCACATCGAACATCAGAATTATAGGAAATTACTATGACATAATAAAATATTCAGTTGTGTATATTACTTAGTTTTTTATTTAATGACTTTATTATTTTTCAGTCCTTAAAGTAATCATCTCAGTTCAGGCAGTAGCAGTCAGCCAGCCAGGCCATCTAACGTTATGTGCTCCCCATACTGTACTGTCTGTAGTCATCCTATTTAGCTAGCCTGGCTAAGTACAGTATGCTGCAGAGCTGACTGACAACATCATTTTATTAGTTCTTAAAAGTAGATAAGCTATACTTTCACAAACTGTCCCTGACCCTCTCATTGTTATGTTATGCACATTCCTCTCTCATACCGTCTTATGCGTTCTGTGTGCATCTAACCTAATATAGCAGGCGTAAAAGTGTATCCGTTCAGAGATCTGTATACAATGACGAGATGCTCATGTCTATGCCCAAACAATGGGAGTCGTTGTCCCAAAGGCGGGAAACAAGCTTTTAAAAATGAATAAAAAAATATGAACCTTTATTTATACAAGTCCAAAATAAGCCCATTGAAACGCATTGGGTTTATCTTGGGCAGATTTAGGTGAGAGTGAAACCTCTCGCTTCGCCTCTTCCTCTGATCCGCCTCGAGCCGGGAAAAACTGTCGCAATAGATTGTGGTTATTGTAGTTAATTACCACATTTCTGCGCTGAACTAGGTCGAATATTTGCTTAATGAAAACTACAACTCCCTTCAGCCCAGCGTCCCACATAGCTCGACTTGATTTCTCTGATTTCTCTCTAGAGAAACGGCACGTTGGGTTCACAAAATAATTTACTAAATACAATTCTAGTAATTGAACCCACGTTGGTCAATCAGTTGTTTAATAACCAAAAATAAAATCTTGGTTAATCGCTCAGCACTAAAGAGCCGTTTTTAGTGGGATGGAGTTTTGGTCTGCCTGGTGACATCACCAGGTGTTAAATTAGTTAATAGACCAATAAGAAAGAGTTCCAAAACTCTCTGCCAATAAAAGTTAGTCAGTTTTCCCCTCCCCACTCAGACCACTCCCAGAAGGTCCTAGCAAAATTCTTGCTTGAGAAATTACTTTTACTAATAATACATTTTTGTTTCTTGTTGACAAAAAAAAAACAATTACAGTTAGCTATTTAATTGTTACCCAGAATTGATTTGATATTGAGATAAAAACGGCTGCATTGGACCTTTAATCAATTGAAATAAGTTTTCCAATATCAGACATGATACATGTGGTGTATGTATGGTACTGTACAGATTGGAAACTAAAAAACATCATATGGGTCTTTGATTGACAGTTTAGTTAAGTATGACGTCACATATCAAAAGAGGTATGGACCAATAGTGTTCAAGATCCCGTAAAGGGTGGTGATCTCAATATTTTACACAGACATGAAATTACCTTCAATGGTTTGATTTAGAAATTAAAATCTACCACTCCCATGTTGCAAACTATATCTGTGGTAGCTGTCTTAGGCAGGAATTACTTGCCAAAGAAGGAGTAAAACCATTGAATAAACAGTTGGGACATGTATGCCTGTAGACGTGTGATCACAAAACTGTGTCTAGGGTCTAAATGTAATGTAGTAACCACTCCAACAGGTGAAAGGACTGGGACATCATTTTAGTGTCTTCTGTTAATGGGTCAAGTGTGTGTGTGTGTGTGTGTGTGTGTGTGTGTGTGTGTGTGTGTGTGTGTGTGTGTGTGTGTGTGTGTGTGTGTGTGTGTGTGTGTGTGTGTGTGTGTGTGTGTGTGTGTGTGTGTGTTTACAATTTCAGTCATTGGTAAGGGGCATTGATATAGTCATGTTGCTTTTCATCTCATATCAACACCTGTAGTTTATCACTTGTACTGTACAAACAATGTAATCTCATCCATAGTAACATTTTTGCAGTTTCAGTTTGAGTTAATTTTACATTTATGTTATGTATTTTCTGCTAACATGTACAATTGGTAAAGAACAAGATTTACTCTTTCTTCCATCCCTTTATCCTCATCACTCTCCTTCCACCCCTCACCCCCTCTCCACCCTCCACCCCTCCCTGGCAGGATTAACCAAAAACTATTTAACAATATATAACCTAAGGTGTCAAAGATATTTTTTTAAATGAAAAAATAAATCTAGAAAAGAAGTACATCTTGGCCAGGTCAGAACATGATAAAAACAGTATAGAGTAGGCCTACTTCTGAAAGGACCAAATAAATCCAGAAAGCCTTCAGTGCTTGGGGGTTAGAAGAGAATAGAAGAGTTAGTTCTGTAGAAAGCCTTCAGTGCAAAATATACAAGGAGGGATTCTTCATTTTAAATAAAGATTGTGTCCACAGTGTTTGGACAAGAAGTTCAATTTACCACGCCTTTACTTTACTTGGGACAATGTGAAGTGCAAACACTTCACATTGCAGTGCCAATGTCATAATGATACTATTAATTACCATCTAAGTGCACAGTGAAATCAAAACATTGGCACCATTGACCGACCTGCACTTGGTCAACATTGTGAGAACCTAATCTAACACTTAATACTTTTTCTTGTTTAAAAAGTAGGAACACACTAAAAACATAAAAAAAAAGATAGTATTCTGTCTGTGCAATAGTTCAAGTAAGTAACTTTGTTTCTGCGCATAGTTAGTGCCTAGTCAAAAATACCCATATCCTGTACTGAAAGATCCACACCGCTTCAGGGGAAAACAACAAAACACAAATACAAAACAAGTATTTACATATCTGAATAGAACTACAGAGTGGGTACTCCCTACTACTGGTCCAGGGTCAGTTTGAACCCCTACTGGTTAAAGTTAGGATTGAGCGCAGGGTACTCTGTTCCTAGATCTGTGCTTAGAGTGGCAATTTCCACCTTGAGCCAGAACGACCAACTAGAACTGTCTAATTCAGAGGAAAGGGAGGGGTTTAGTCTCTAAAGGGGTGTCTCAAAGACTCTGGATGTGTCTGAAATGGCAGCCTATAGTGCACTACTCTAATATCACACTCTGGATGTGTATGAAATGGCAGCCTATAGTGCACTACTCTAATATCACACTCTGGATGTGTCTGAAATGGCAGCCTATAGTGCACTACTCTAATATCACACTCTGGATGTGTCTGAAATGGCAGCCTATAGTGCACTACTCTAATATCACACTCTGGATGTGTCTGAAATGGCAGCCTATAGTGCACTACTCTAATATCACACTCTGGATGTGTATGAAATGGCAGCCTATAGTGCACTACTCTAATATCACACTCTGGATGTGTCTGAAATGGCAGCCTATAGTGCACTACTCTAATATCACACTCTGGATGTGTCTGAAATGGCAGCCTATAGTGCACTACTCTAATATCACACTCTGGATGTGTCTGAAATGGCAGCCTATAGTGCACTACTCTAATATCACACTCTGGATGTGTCTGAAATGGCAGCCTATAGTGCACTACTCTAATATCCCACTCTGGATGTATCTGAAATGGCAGCCTATAGTGCACTACTCTAATATCACACTCTGGATGTGTATGAAATGGCAGCCTATAGTGCACTACTCTAATATCCCACTCTGGATGTGTCTGAAATGGCAGCCTATAGTGCACTACTCTAATATCACACTCTGGATGTGTCTGAAATGGCAGCCTATAGTGCACTACTCTAATATCACACTCTGGATGTGTCTGAAATGGCAGCCTATAGTGCACTACTCTAATATCACACTCTGGATGTGTCTGAAATGGCAGCCTATAGTGCACTACTCTAATATCACACTCTGGATGTGTATGAAATGGCAGCCTATAGTGCACTACTCTAATATCACACTCTGGATGTGTCTGAAATGGCAGCCTATAGTGCACTACTCTAATATCACACTCTGGATGTGTCTGAAATGGCAGCCTATAGTGCACTACTCTAATATCACACTCTGGATGTGTCTGAAATGGCAGCCTATAGTGCACTACTCTAATATCACACTCTGGATGTGTATGAAATGGCAGCCTATAGTGCACTACTCTAATATCACACTCTGGATGTGTCTGAAATGGCAGCCTATAGTGCACTACTCTAATATCACACTCTGGATGTGTCTGAAATGGCAGCCTATAGTGCACTACTCTAATATCACACTCTGGATGTGTCTGAAATGGCAGCCTATAGTGCACTACTCTAATATCCCACTCTGGATGTGTCTGAAATGGCAGCCTATAGTGCACTACTCTAATATCACACTCTGGATGTGTCTGAAATGGCAGCCTATAGTGCACTACTCTAATATCACACTCTGGATGTGTCTGAAATGGCAGCCTATAGTGCACTACTCTAATATCACACTCTGGATGTGTCTGAAATGGCAGCCTATAGTGCACTACTCTAATATCCCACTCTGGATGTGTCTGAAATGGCAGCCTATAGTGCACTACTCTAATATCACACTCTGGATGTGTCTGAAATGGCAGCCTATAGTGCACTACTCTAATATCACACTCTGGATGTGTCTGAAATGGCAGCCTATAGTGCACTACTCTTATATGAGAGTAGTGCACTATAGACAGTAGGGAATAGGGTGGCATTTCAGATTTGTCCTAAAGGGGCGTGTCAAACACTCTTTCCGACGAGTCTTCTGTATCGTCCTCCGACTGTGACTTGTGGTTGAGCCTCTCGGTCGTCGAGGAGACAGACAGGTTGCCATGGGGACTGTCGTCGCTAAGCTTGGCCTTGCTGCTGTAATGGACGAACTCCTGGATCTCTAGGGGCAACCGTCTGAACTTGTCCTGGTACTCCTGGTCCAGCTCACTCTGTAGCTATATGGAGAGGAGAGATCAGAGTATGGGTCTATAGGTAGCTATGTAGAGAGGAGATAGTATGGGTGTATAGGTAGCCATGTAGAGAGGAGATATCAGAGTATTGGTCTATAGGTAGCTATGTAGAGAGGAGAGATCAGAGTATGGGTCTATTGGTAGCTATGTAGAGAAGAGATAGTATGGGTCTATAGGTAGCTATGTAGAGAAGAGATAGTATGGGTCTATAGGTAGCTATGTAGAGAGGAGAGATCAGAGTATGGGTCTATAGGTAGCTATGTAGAGAGGAGAGATCAGAGTATGGGTCTATAGGTAGCTGTATGGAGAGGAGAGATCAGAATATGGGTCTATAGGTAGCTGTATGGAGAGGAGAGATCAGAGTATGGGTCTATAGGTAGCTGTATGGAGAGGAGAGATCAGAATATGGGTCTATAGGTAGCTATGTAGAGAGGAGAGATCAGAGTATGGGTCTATAGCACAGGAGGTTGGTGGCACCTTAATTGGGGTGAACAGGCTCGTGGTAATGGCTGGAGCGGAATAGGTGGAATGGTATCAAAGACATCAAACACATGGTTTCCATGTCATTCCATTCGCCCCATTCCAGCCATTATTATGAGCCGTCCTCCCCTCAACAGCCTCCACTGGTCTATGGGTAGCTACTATATGGAGAGGAGAGGACCGAGTATGGGTGTACTACAGAACCAGATAGAACCAGTGTCAACAGAACTACAGCATCAAAGAGAACTCCTGGTCCAGCTCACTCTGCAGCTATAGGGAGAGCTGCAGTAGGCGTCTACAGAACCAACAGAGTGGGCCTACATAATGATATACTGAACATGTCCTGGTTACTCCTGGTACTCTGTAACTGAAGAGGAGAACTGAATATGGTGTCAGTGACTAGTGATGACTGATATAGACCAGCAGGGTAGATGTTACTGGTCAACAGGTGGGCCAATGGTTGTTGTGGGGCTAACTGGGTAACCTATATTATGGATCAAGGTACTTTTCTTGTTCAACGTTTTCTTTTGTTCAATTTTCTCTACCTCAATTAGTAACAAAGGAATGAAAGAGATGTGAATCGTTAATCCTGAATGTAGGCTCCCGTGTTCTTCTGAGCTCCCTGCCTTCTGACGGACAGACAGAGAGTCAGAGAGAGTCTGTTTTTCTCCCAGGCATATCCGCCCCTAATGATTACAGATGACAGGATTGTATTCATTCTGATCCAATAATTGCTTTAATGCTGATTTTTCTGTTTAACTACCCGGCTGCGTCCCAGGGGAGGGCCGTAATTAAAGTAGAGCAGCAAAGATGAACCACGTCACAACCTAAGAGTCTAAGGATCTAAGAGCTACATCTGCTTTTCAGCATTACAGGAGATGGAGGACAAGCTGATTTAAATAAGTCTATGATCTCACAGAGGTAGAGTCAGGCACAAAAACAAAGGAGAGTTTGTCAATAAAGGTCAGATTGTTGTAGGATTACTTGCTCATCAAACAATCCTACGATTAATAAGTCACCAAATGACCTGTGGGCTAATGGTCAGGGCTATGGCTGTCTGTGAGGAATTAACTGAGAGTTGCTGGTAATATACCTTTTATACACAATCAAACTTTAGTGAAGTGATCCAATACTAATGAACCTCAGCCCCACTCCAATCCAAGGAGACATTCTTGAGAGTGGGTCTATTCAAATCCAAACATGTATTTTTTTCCTTAACTTGGGCCACATCGAAGTAGATCAGAAATCAAATCAAATCTGTAAACAGATTGCAGATGTTATCACAGTTTCTAGCTCCAATAGTGCTGTAATATTTAGCAATACAATATCAATACGCACATAATATATACAGTATATATACTGTACATAGGGCAGCAGTCTCTAAGGGGCAGGGTACTGGGCAGAGGCTGGCAAGTGGTGACTGTACTGTCGCCACCTTCTAGATGGTACCGGGGTGAACAGGCCGTGGCTTGTCTGAGGTCTTTGATGATCTTCTCGGCCTTCCTGTGACACCGGATGCTGTAGATGTCCTGGAGGGCAGGCAGTGTGCCCCCGATGATGCGTTGGGCTGACTGCAACACCCCTTGGGAGAGCCCTGCGGTTGCAGGCAGTGCAGTTGCCATACCAGAATGTGACACAGCCCGACAGAATGCTGTCGATGGTAGAAGTCTGTGAGGTTCTTAGGGGCCAGGCTGAATTTCTTCAGCCACCCTGTGTGATGTGCACTCCGAGGAACTTTAAGCTTTTGACCCTCTCCACTGCGGCCTCGCGATGTGGATGGGGGTGTGGCGATGTGGATGGGGGCGTGGCGATGTGGATGGGGGCGTGGCGATGTGGATGGGGGCGTGCTGTCTCTTGTAGTCTACGATCAGCTCGTTTGTTTAGTTGATATTGAAGGAGAGGTTGTTTTACTGGTACCACTCTGCCAGGGTTCTCACCTCCTCCCTGTAGGCTGTCTCGTCACTGTTGGTAATCAGGCCTACCACTGTTGTGTTGTCAGCAAACTTGATGGTTGAGTTGGAGACATGCATAGCCACGCAGTCATGTGTGAACAAGGAGTATAGGAGGGGGCTGACAACACACCCCTGTGGGGCCCGCGTCTTGAGGTACAGCATGGTGGAGGTGTTGTTGCCCACAGTTAGTCTAGGACCCAGTTGCACAGGGAGGGGTTCAGACCCAGGCCCCTGAGCTTACTGATGAGCTTGGAGGGCACTTTAGTGTTGAAGCCTGAGGCTTAGAGGGTACCGTTGTCCTTCCTAGGAACAAGGCTGGCATTGAAACCGTCATAAAACTGACAGAGAAGCCCAGAGGTGTGAATCGACTTGTTATGTAGTGATTAAAAAAAAGGTGGGTAAACTCTGATTGCCGGTGGTGGTGAAAAAGTTACGCTGTCTGTACATTCAATACATTTTTTCTGCAAAAGGTGGGTAAACTGTTTGGTAAAAAGAGGCAGGCAGGCAGGGCAAGCTAGCCTCAGCCTATTGAAAACTCTATCCCACTGGAGGACTGGGGAGAAGAGAGGAGGATGAAGACTCTATCCCACTGGAGGACTGGGGAGAAGAGAGGGGGATGAAGACTCTATCCCACTGGAGGACTGGGGAGAAGAGAGATGGATGAAAACTCTGTCCCACTGGAAGACTGGGGAGAAGAGAGGGATGAAGACTCTATCCCACTGGAGGACTGGGGAAAAGAGAGAGGGATGAAGACTCTATCCCACTGGGGGACTGGGGAGAAGAGAGATGGATGAAAACTCTATCCCACTGGAGGACGGGGGAGAGAAGGAGAGAGGGATGAAGACTCTATCCCACTGGAGGACTGGGGAGAAGAGAGAGGGATGACAACTCTATCCCACTGGAGGACTCGGGAGAGAAGGAGAGAGGGATGAAAACTCTATCCCACTGGAGGACTGAGGAGAGAAGGAGATAGGGATGAAGACTCTATCCCACTGGAGGACTGGGGAGAAGAGAGAGGGATGAAAACTCTATCCCACTGGAGGACTGGGGAGAGAAGGAGAGAGGGATGAAAACTATATCCCACTGGAGGACTGGAGAGAGAAGGAGAGAGGGATGAAGACTCTATCCCACTGGAGGCCTGGTGAGAAGAGAGAGGGATGAAAACTCTATCCCACTGGAGGACTGGGGAGAGAAGGAGAGAGGGATGAAAACTATATCCCATTGGAGGACTGGAGAGAGAAGGAGAGAGGGATGAAGACTCTATCCCACTGGAGGACTGGTGAGAAGAGAGAGGGATGAAAACTCTATCCCACTGGGGGACTGGGGAGAAGAGAGAGGGATGAAAACTCTATCCCACTGGAGGACTGGGGAGAAGAGAGAGGGATGAAGGCTCTATCCCACTGGAGGACTGGGGAGAAGACAGAGGGATGAAAACTCTATCCCACTGGAGGACTGGGGAGAAGAGAGGGATGAAAACTCTATCCCACTGGAAGACTGGAGAGAAGAGAGAGGGATGAAAACTATCCCACTGGAGGACTGGGGAGAAGAGAGAATGATGAAAACTCTATCCCACTGGAGCACTGGGGAGAAGAGAGAGGGATGAAAACTCTGTCCCACTGGAGGACTGGGGAGAAGAGAGAGGGATGAAAACTCTAGCCCACTGGAGGACTGGGGAGAGAAGGAGAGAGGGATGAAAACTATATCCCACTGGAGGACTGGAGAGAGAAGGAGAGAGGGATGAAGACTCTATCCCACTGGAGGCCTGGTGAGAAGAGAGAGGGATGAAAACTCTATCCCACTGGAGGACTGGGGAGAGAAGGAGAGAGGGATGAAAACTATATCCCATTGGAGGACTGGAGAGAGAAGGAGAGAGGGATGAAGACTCTATCCCACTGGAGGACTGGTGAGAAGAGAGAGGGATGAAAACTCTATCCCACTGGAGGACTGGGGAGAGAAGGAGAGAGGGATGAAGACTCTATCCCACTGGAGGACTGGGGAGAAGAGAGAGGGATGAAAACTCTATCCCACTGGAGGACTGGGGAGAAGAGAGAGGGATGAAAACTCTATCCCACTGGAGGACTGGGGAGAAGAGAGAGGGATGAAAACTATATCCCACTGGAGGACGGGGGAGAGAAGGAGAGAGGGATGAAAACTCTATCCCACTGGAGGACTGGAGAGAGAAGGAGAGAAGGATGAAGACTCTATCCCACTGGAGGACTGGTGAGAAGAGAGAGGGATGAAAACTCTATCCCACTGGAGGACTGGGGAGAAGAGAGAGGGATGAAGAATCTATCCCACTGGAGGACTGGGGAGAAGACAGAGGGATGAAAACTCTATCCCACTGGAGGACTGGGGAGAAGAGAGGGATGAAAACTCTATCCCACTGGAAGACTGGAGAGAAGAGAGAGGGATGAAAACTATCCCACTGGAGGACTGGGGAGAAGAGAGAATGATGAAAACTCTATCCCACTGGAGCACTGGGGAGAAGAGAGAGGGATGAAAACTCTGTCCCACTGGAGGACTGGGGAGAAGAGAGAGGGATGAAAACTCTATCCCACTGGAGGACTGGGGAGAGAAGGAGAGAGGGATGAAAACTATATCCCACTGGAGGACTGGAGAGAGAAGGAGAGAGGGATGAAGACTCTATCCCACTGGAGGCCTGGTGAGAAGAGAGAGGGATGAAAACTCTATCCCACTGGAGGACTGGGGAGAGAAGGAGAGAGGGATGAAAACTATATCCCATTGGAGGACTGGAGAGAGAAGGAGAGAGGGATGAAGACTCTATCCCACTGGAGGACTGGTGAGAAGAGAGAGGGATGAAAACTCTATCCCACTGGAGGACTGGGGAGAGAAGGAGAGAGGGATGAAGACTCTATCCCACTGGAGGACTGGGGAGAAGAGAGAGGGATGAAAACTCTATCCCACTGGAGGACTGGGGAGAAGAGAGAGGGATGAAAACTCTATCCCACTGGAGGACTGGGGAGAAGAGAGAGGGATGAAAACTATATCCCACTGGAGGACGGGGGAGAGAAGGAGAGAGGGATGAAAACTCTATCCCACTGGAGGACTGGAGAGAGAAGGAGAGAAGGATGAAGACTCTATCCCACTGGAGGACTGGTGAGAAGAGAGAGGGATGAAAACTCTATCCCACTGGAGGACTGGGGAGAGAAGGAGAGAGGGATGAAGACTCTATCCCACTGGAGGACTGGGGAGAAGAGAGAGGGATGAAAACTCTATCCCACTGGAGGCCTGGGGAGAAGAGAGAGGGATGAAAACTTTATCCCACTGGAGGACTGGGGAGAAGAGAGAGGGATGAAAACTATATCCCACTGGAGGACGGGGGAGAGAAGGAGAGAGGGATGAAAACTCTATCCCACTGGAAGACTGGGGAGAAGAGAGGGATGAAGACTATATCCCACTGGAGGACGGGGGAGAGAAGGAGAGAGGGATGAAAACTCTATCCCACTGGAAGACTGGGGAGAAGAGAGAATGATGAAAACTCTATCCCACTGGAGCACTGGGGAGAAGAGAGAGGGATGAAAACTCTGTCCCACTGGAGGACTGGGGAGAAGAGAGAGGGATGAAAACTCTATCCCACTGGAGGACTGGGGAGAGAAGGAGAGAGGGATGAAAACTATATCCCACTGGAGGACTGGAGAGAGAAGGAGAGAGGGATAAAGACTCTATCCCACTGGAGGACTGGTGAGAAGAGAGAGGGATGAAAACTCTATCCCACTGGAGGACTGAGGAGAGAAGGAGAGAGGGATGAAGACTCTATCCCACTGGAGGACTGGGGAGAAGAGAGAGGGATGAAAACTCTATCCCACTGGAGGACTGGGGAGAAGAGAGAGGGATGAAAACTCTATCCCACTGGAGGACTGGGGAGAAGAGAGAGGGATGAAAACTCTATCCCACTGGAGGACTGGGGAGAAGAGAGAGGGATGAAAACTCTATCCCACTGGAGGACTGGGGAGAAGAGAGAGGGATGAAAACTCTATCCCACTGGAGGACTGGGGAGAAGAGAGAGGGATGAAAACTATATCCCACTGGAGGACGGGGGAGAGAAGAGAGAGGGATGAAAACTCTATCCCACTGGAGGACTGGGGAGAGAAGGAGAGAGGGATGAAGACTCTATCCCACTGGAGGACTGGGGAGAAGAGAGAGGGATGAAAACTCTATCCCACTGGAGGCCTGGGGAGAAGAGAGAGGGATGAAAACTCTATCCCACTGGAGGACTGGGGAGAAGAGAGATGAAAACTATATCCCACTGGAGGACGGGGGAGAGAAGGAGAGAGGGATGAAGACTCTATCCCACTGGAAGACTGGGGAGAAGAGAGGGATGAAGACTCTATCCCACTGGAGGACTGGGGAAAAGAGAGAGGGATGAAGACTCTCTCCCACTGGAGGACTGGGGAGAAGAGAGAGGGATGAAGACTCTATCCCACTGGAGGACTGGGGAGAAGAGAGAGGGATGAAAACTCTATCCCACTGGAGGACTGTGGAGAAGAGAGAGGGATGAAGACTCTATCCCACTGGAGGACTGGAGAGAGAAGGAGAGAGGGATGAAGACTCTATCCCACTGGAGGACTGGTGAGAAGAGAGAGGGATGAAAACTCTATCCCACTGGAGGACTGGGGAGAAGAGAGAGGGATGAAAACTCTATCCCACTGGAGGACTGGGGAGAGAAGGAGAGGGAATAATATTATCCAACTACAAGTGTAGGATCTTAATTTGATCACTGTGTTGTTTGCAGAAATGTTCTGGCACAGCAGGAAATTCAAACTTGTAGTGTATTCAAGGTTTAAAAAGTATTCTAAAGATAGAAATTTCCACCCAAAATTTTCAGACTTGAGTTCTCCTAACAAACAACATATCAACCCCCCCAAAAAAGCTTCATTAATTATAATCCACGCAATAATTCACATTTCCTTTTGCTGCAGGATTATTTTCCTGCTGTGAGAAACTGGTCAAATTAAGATCCTACATCTGTAGGAATGGGAATGAGGAGAAAAGAAAGGGATGTCGGCAGGAGAGAGGAATGAAGTCAGTCCCACTAGAGGACAGGTGTGGTGAGCGGTGATAATGATATGTGATAAGATGATTTCATGTTCCTTATGAAGAGAAGCCAAAGGCAGTTCTCCATCACCTGGGACAGTAAAGTTCTATTCTGATTCAGCTTTTCTAACTCCCTTGCTGATCAAACGTGAGGTTATCTCTAGCCTTACCCAACCACACTCTTCAAGGTTTGTGCATTCATACAGTCTCTGCCCTGATTTGACCACACTACAAGGTGACCTTCCAGGAAGAGTGTTTTTCACTGAGATGATATTCAGCCAGATGGCTAGACGCTCTCCTCTCCTCTCCTCTCCTCTCCTCTCCTCTCCTCTCCTCTCCTCTCCTCTCCACGCCTGACCTACTTAGAAAGGGACTGTCTGCAGCGCACTCTGTCCCCCTGCTAACCATAGGCACTGAGGTATTTTGATAAAAGCGGTCATCTCTCTCCCAGCTCTGATGGTTCCTAGGTGTGAAGATGTTGGGTGGGGTGGAGCAGGACGGTGTGAGGTGGAATGTGCTGGGCGGCCATCAGTCAATGGTTGATGGTTGGGTGTGTGTCGGTGCGGGTGTAGGTGTGTTTGTGTATTTGTGTGTGTGTGTGTGTGTGTGTGTGTGTGTGTACGTGAGAGAGTATGTACGAGTGTGTTCATTGCCATCGGGTCGAGGTGTGTGTATTGGAGACAGGGTGTGTGTCGGGTCGAGGTGTGTGTCGGGGACAAGGTGTGTGACGAACGCCACACCTCATTATCACCTGGTGGGAAGTGACTGCTGAGGTAATTAAAAGTCACAAGGATGGAGGGATGATGGAGGAGAGGAGGATGGAAGGATGTGGAGGAGGAGCAGATGGAGCTGGCCGGGGTCTCAGGTCCTCTCTTTCGGTCCCCTTCCTTTCACCATCCCTCTGTTCTTCCACCCTCTCAATGGAAGATCTGACATATTGGGGGGCTGAGCCTCCTCCAACAGTGTTGTCTAACAGAGTGTGTGTTTGTGTTAAAATGGCTTCCTGTTGCTTCTCAGTACTACAGTGGAATCACAGCAGCAAAATAATAGCAGCAGTCAACAGGTATAACAGAGATGGCCTACTTCCGGAGAGCTACTGTACTGGGTCTGCAGGCTTTTGCTCCAGCCCTACACAATCAAGGTCCTGGATGTAAAATAGGTGGGTAAACTCTGATCATCTGTCGCAGTGAAAAAAGCTCCCTATACTTTTAATGCAATTTTCCGCAAAAGGTGGGTGAACTTTTGGGCTCAAAAAAATGTGTGTAAACTGTGTTAACCCTTGACTACACCGAGCAGCTGATTAGCTGGAACAAACCTGCAGGAGAGTAGACCTCCAGGAACAGGTTAGGCCACCACTGACAAAGAACATCCAGCATTAGAGATTCAGGAGCCATCTGTGTTCCCCAGCCCTGCCGGGTATCAGCGTAACTCTAGGAGCTACCTCTGGGTCTACGTCCCAAATGGTACCTTATTCCCTCCCTAGTGCACCATTTTAAAGCATCTTAAGATCATCGTTAGAAATATAGGATCGCATTGTGATCGTATGGTTCTAAAGATGAACTTAGGCTTAAGATGCACTATAGTGCACTAAATAGGGAATAGATTGCCATTTGGGACGCAGGCAGGGAGTCTTCAAGGTACTTTAAAAGGGCTTAGGTAGCACATAATAGTGCCAGACCAGTTTCAAACCCAGTTCCAGGCCACTCTTGTGATATAAGCCACACTGTGTGTAATTACCAATTACCATGACCAGGAGGTGAGAGAGGGGTCACTACTCTGAAATGGGGAGGCAGGACAGGAGGAAGGCTATGTGTGTGTGTGTGTGTGTGTGGGGGGGGGGGGGGGGGGGGTAGCTCCATTTCCATTCTTTCCATTGTAATGGGCATAACTGTGGAAATGGCCTGCAGTGATCCACAGCTGAGGTATAATGAAGAACAGAATGGAGATGGGGGGAAAGGGAAAGAGAGAGAGAGAGAGAGAGAGAGAGAAAGGGAGAGAAAGGGAGAGAAAGGGAGAGAAAGGGAGAGAAAGAGAAAGAGAGAGAGAGAAATGTAAACAGAGAGACAGAGAGAAAGAGATAAAGAGAGAAAGATAAACAGAGACAGAGAGAAAGAAATAGAAAGATAAATAGAGAAAGAGAGAGAGAGAAAGAGTGTGTGAGAGAGAGAGAGAGAGAGAGAGAGAGAGAGAGAGAGAGTGAGAGAGAGAGAGAGAGAGAGAGAGAGAGTGAGAGAGAGAGAGTGAGAGAGGGAGAGAGAGAGAGAGAGAGAGAAAGAGTGAGAGAGAGTGAGAGAGAGAGAAAGAGAGAGAGAGAGTGAAAGACAGAGAGAGAGTGAGAGTGAAAGAGAGAGAAAGAGAGAGAGTGAAAGAGAGAGAAATAGAGAGAAAGATAAATATATATATAGAGAGAGGGAGAAAGAGAGAAATAGAGAGAAATAGAGAGAAAGATAAATACTCACTTAAATACTCACTTGCTCTCTCTTCCTCCCCATACATATCCCATTCCCTCTCTCCCTCCCTCCATCCCATTCTCTATATTTCTCCCTCCCTCTATCCCATTCTCTCTATTTCTCCATCCCTCTATCCCATTCTCTCTATTTCGCCCTCCCTCTATCCCATTCTCTCTATCTCTCCCTCCCTCTATCCCATTCTCTCTATTTCTCCCTTGCTCTCCCTCTAATGTGCTTTCTCCCTCTGCTTCTAATTTTGTCATAGTCATGCTGATCTATAGAGCTGACTCGTTGTGATGACGTGGAACTATCAAACACTTATGTAGAGGGGATTGTTTACAGCAGGACAACAAGAGATGTAAAACCTTTCAAGAGGGACAATAACCCATGTCAGCTTAATTATTCAACACAGACACTCACACACCCACACACATCCTGACAATTCAGCCCAGAGAGGAACCTGCATGGTTTGAGCTTAAACAGCAGCCCTGTCATCCAACAGCACAGGGAGGCAGCAGTGTATCCTGGCACATAACACACACACACGCAGACACACACGCAGACACACAGGCATATACACACACACAGACACAGACACACAGGCAACGACACAGACACACACAAAGACACACACGCAGACACAAACAAAGTGTGATGACAGGCTTCATCTCACTGCATCCACTTTCCTCTGGGAATAACAGTGTGTTCCCTGTGGGCCGTGTGTGTGTGTGTGTGTGTGTGTGTGTGTGTGTGTGTGTGCATTATTGATGCGTACCTGACGAGTGGAGAGAGGCGCAGATCAAAGGCAGTGATGAGGGAAGCCATGACCGCCCACAGACTGAGAGAAGGGCGGGGGAGGGAGGGAGGGAGGGAGGGAGGGAGGGAGAGAGAGAGAAATATGTATAGAGAGAGATGGAGGGGAGAGAGAGAGAGAGAGAGAGAGAGAGAAAGGTGTATAGAGAGAGAGGGAGGGGAGAGAGAAAGATGTAGAGAGAGAGAGGGAGGGGGAGGGAGAGAGAGAGAAATGTGTATAGAGAGAGAGGGAGGGGAGGGATAGAAATATGTAGAGAGAGAGAGGGAGGGGAGGGAGAGAGAGAGAAATATGTAGAGCGAGAGAGGGAGGGGATCGAGAGAAATGTGTATAGAGAGAGAGAGAGAGAGAGGGGAGGGAGAGAGAGAAAAAATATATATAGAGAAAGAGGGAGGGGAGGGAGAGAAATATGTATAGAGAGAGAGAGGGGAGAGAGAGAAATATGTATAGAGAGAGGGAGGGGAGGGAGAGAAAGATGTATAGAGAGAGAGAGGGGGAGAGAGAGAAAGATGTATAGAGAGAGAGAGGGAGGGGAAGGAGAGATAAATATGTATAGAGAGAGAGGGAGGGGAGAGAGAGAGAAATATGTATAGAGACAGAGAGGGAGGGGAGAGAGAGAGAAATATGTATAGAGAGAGAGGGAGGGGAGGGAGAGAGAGAGAAATATGTAGAGAGAGAGAGAAATATGTATAGAGAGAGAGAGAGAAATATGTATAGAGAGAGAGGGGAGAGAGAGAGAAAGATGGAGAGAGAGAGAAAGAAGTAGAGAGAGAGAGAGGGAGGGGAGGGGAGAGGGAGAAATATTTATTGAGAGAGAGAGGGAGGGGAGAGAGAGAGAAATATGTATAGAGAGAGAGAGAGGGAGGGGAGAGAAATATGTATAGAGAGAGAGAGGGGAGGGAGAGAGAGAGAAATATGTATAGAGAGAGAGGGGAGAGAGAGAGAGGGGGAGAGAAAGGGGGGAGAGAGAGAGAGAAATATGTAGAGAGAGAGAAATATATATAGAGAGAGGGGAGGGAGAGAGAGAAATATGTAGAGAGAGAGAGAAATATGTATAGAGAGAGGGGGAGGGTAGGGGGAGAGAGAGAAAAATATGTATAGAGAGAGAGAGGGGAGAGAGGAGAGAAATATGTAGAGAGAGAGAGGGAGGGGAGGGAGAGAAATATATATAGAGAGAGAGGGAGGGAGAGAGAAATATGTATAGAGAGAGAGAGGGGAGAGAGAGAGAAATATGTAGAGAGAGAGAGAAATATGTATAGAGAGAGAGAGGGGAGGGAGAGAGAAAATATGTATAGAGAGAGAGGGAGGGGAGGGAGAGAGAGAAATATGTATAGAGAGAGGGGGGAGAGAGAGGGAGAGAGAGAGAGAGAGGGGAGAGAGAGAGAAATATGTAGAGAGAGAGAAATATGTATAGAGAGAGAGGGGAGGGAGAGAGAGAAATATGTAGAGAGGAGAGAAATATGTATAGAGAGAGAGGGGAGGGAGAGAGAAATATGTATAGAGAGAGGGGAGAGAGAGAGAGAGGGGAAGGGGAGAGAGAGGAGGGAGAGAGAGAGAAATATGTAGAGATAGAGGGGAAAGAGAGAGAGAGGGAGGGGAGGGAGAGAGAAATATGTATAGAGAGAGAGAGAGAGAGAGAGAGAGGGAGGGGAGAGATAAAAATATATATAGAGAGAGAGAGGGAGGGGAGGGAGAGAAATATATATAGAGAAAGAGGGAGGGAGAGAGAGAGAAATATGTAGAGCGAGAGAGGGAGGGGATCGAGAGAAATATGTATAGAGAGAGAGAGAGAGAGAGAGAGAGAGAGAGGGAGAGAGAGAAATATATATATAGAGAAAGAGGGAGGGGAGGGAGAGAAATATGTATAGAGAGAGAGAGGGAGAGAGAGAAAATTAGTATAGAGAGAGGGAGGGGAGGGAGAGAAAGATGTATATATAGGAGAGAGAGGGGGAGAGAGAGAAAGATGTATAGAGATAGAGAGGGAGGGAAGGAGAGATAAATATGTATAGAGAGGGGGGAGGGGAGAGAGAGAGAAATATGTATAGAGACAGAGGGAGAGGAGGGAGAGAGAAATATGTAGAGAGAGAGAGAGAAATATGTATATAGAGAGAGGGGGAGGGGAGAGAGAGAATAATGGTATAGAGAGAGAGGGGAGAGAGAGAGAAGATGTATAGCGAGAGAGAGGGGAGAGAGAGAGAAAGAAGTATAGAGAGAGAGAGAGAGGGAGGGGAGAGGGAGAAATATGTATTGAGAGCGAGAGGGAGGGGAGAGAGGAGAGAAATATGTATAGAGACAGAGAGGGAGGGGAGAGAGAGAGAAATATGTATAGAGAGAGAGGGAGGGGAGGGAGATAGAGAGAAATATGTAGAGAGAGAAATATGTATGGGAGAGAGAGGGGAGGGGGAGGGAGAGAGAGAAATATGTATAGAGAGAGAGGGGAGGGAGAGAGAAAGATGTATAGAGAGAGAGGGGAGAGAGAGAAAGAAGTATAGCGAGAGAGAGGGGAGAGAGAGAGAAATATGTATAGAGAGAGAGAGGGGAGGGAGAGAAATATATATAGAGAGAGAGGGGAGAGAGAGGGAAGGGAGAGAGAGAAAGGGGAGAGAGAGAGAAATATGTATAGAGAGAGGGGAGAGAGAGGGGGGGGGGGGAGAGAGAGAAATATGTAGAGCGAGAGAGGGAGGGGATCGAGAGAAATATGTATAGAGAGAGAGAGGGGAGGGAGAGAGAAATATGTATAGAGAGAGAGGGGAGAGAGAGAGGGGAGGGAGAGAGAGGGGGAGAGAGAAAGAGGGGGAGGAGAGAGAAATATGTAGAGAGAGAAAATATGTATAGAGAGGGGAGGAAGAGAGAGAAATATGTAGAGAGAGAGAGCAATATGTATAGAGAGGGAGGGGAGAGAGAGAAAAATATGTATAGAGAGAGAGAGGAGAGAGAGAGAGAGAAATATGTTTAGAGAGAGAGAGAGGGAGGGGAGAGAGAGAGAAATATGTATAGAGAGAGGAGGGAGAGGGAGAGAGAGAGAAATATGTAGAGAGAGAAATATGTATGGAGAGAGAGAGGGGGAGGGGAGAGAGAGAAATATGTATAGAGAGAGAGGGGAGGGAGAGAGAAATATGTATAGAGAGAGAGGGGAGAGAGAGAGAAAGAAGTATAGCGAGAGAGAGGGAGAGAGAGAGAAATATGTATAGAGAGAGAGAGGGGAGGGAGAGAAATATATAAGAGAGAGAGGGGAGAGAGAGGGAAGGGAGAGAGAGAAAGGGAGAGAGAGAGAAATATGTATAGAGAGAGGGGAGAGAGAGAGGGGGGGGAGAGAGAGAGGAAATATGTAGAGCGAGAGAGGGAGGGGATCGAGAGAAATATGTATAGAGAGAGAGAGGGGAGGGGAGAGAGAAATATGTATAGAGAGAGAGGGGAGAGAGAGAGGGGAGGGAGAGAGAGGGGGGAGAGAGAAAGAGGGGGGGAGAGAGAGAGAAATATGTAGAGAGAGAAATATGTATAGAGAGGGGAGGAAGAGAGAGAAATATGTAGAGAGAGAGAGCAATATGTATAGAGAGGGAGGGGAGGGGGAGAGAGAGAAAAATATGTATAGAGAGAGAGGGGAGAGAGAGAGAGAGAGAGAATATGTTTAGAGAGAGAGAGGGAGGGGGAGAGAGAGAGAATAGTATAGAGAGAGAGGGAGGGGAGGGAGAGAGAGAGAAATATGTAGAGAGAGAGAGAAATATGTATGGAGAGAGGGGAGGGAGAGAGAAATATGTATAGAGAGAGGGGAGAGAGAGAGAGAGGGAGGGGAGGGAGAGAGAGAGAACTATGTAGAGCGAGAGAGTGAGGGGATCGAGAGAAATATGTATAGAGAGAGAGAGAGGGGAGGGGATGGGGAGAGAGAGAGAGAGAGAGGGGGGAGAGAGAGAAAGATGTATAGAGAGAGGTGGGGGGGGGGAGAAAGATGTATAGAGAGAGAGGGGAGAGAGAAAGATGTATAGCGAGAGAGAGGGAGGGGAGAGAGAGAAAGAAGAGAAAGATGTATAGAGAGAGGGTGGGGGGAGAAAGATGTATAGAGAGAGAGGGGGGAGAGAAAGATGTATAGAGAGAGATGGAGGGGAGGGGAGAGAGATAAAGATGTATAGAGAGGGAGGGGAGGGAGAGAGAGAAGATGTATAGAGAGAGAGGGAGGGGAGAGAGAGAAAGATGTATAGAGAGAGAGGGGGGAGAGAGAAAGATGCTATAGAGAGAGAGGGAGGGGAGGGGGAGAGAGAGAAAGATGTATAGAGAGAGAGAGGGGGGGGGAGAGAGAAAGAGAAAGATGTATAGAGAGAGAGAGGGGAGAGAGAAAAATATTTATAGACAGAGAGGGAGGGGAGGAGAGAGAAAAAGAAAGATGTATAGAGAGAGGGGGGGGCGAGAGAGAAAGAGAAAGATGTATAGAGAGAGAGGGGGAGAGAGAAAGATGTATAGAGAGCGAGGGAGGGGAGGGGGAGAGAGAGAAAGATGTATAGAGAGAGAGAGGGGGGAGAGAAAAATATTTATAGACAGAGAGAGAGGGGAGAGAGAGAAAGAGAAAGATGTATAGAGAGAGAGGTGAGAGGGGAGAGACAGAAATATGTATAGAGAGAGAGGGAGGGAAGGGGGAGAGAGAGAAAGATGTATAGAGAGAGAGGGGGAGAGAGAGAAAGATGTATAGAGAGCGGGGGGAGAGAGAAATATGTATAGAGAGAGAGGGAGGGGAGAGAGAGAAAAATTAATATGTATAGAGAGAGAGGGAGGGGAGAGAGAGAAATATCTAGAGAGATGGGGGGGAGAGAGAAAGATGTATAGAGAGAGAGGGGGGGGGAGAGACAAAGAGAAAAATGTATCGAGAGAGAGAGGGGGGGAAAGAGAAATATGTATAGAGAGAGAGGGAGGGGAGAGAGAAAGAGAAAGATGTATAGAGAGAAAGGGAGGGGGAGAGAGAGAAAGATGTATAGAGAGAGAGGGGGAGTGGAGGTAGAGAGAGAGAAAGATGTATAGAGAGAGAGGGAGTTGAGGGAGATATTTTTGTGTCCAGAATCAGGAGCTATACAGCCGGATCAATTTGGTTCATTCTCTCTTGCGGTTTCTCTATATCTCTGTCCCTCCTTCTCTCTCTCTTTCTCCAGACCATCACCAGGCAGTTACTATCCCTGGGTTGAGTCATCAGGTTTCAAATTAAAAGATCGCAGAGAGAGTTGTGGCAAGGAGAAGATGGGGAAGGGTGGGGGGGGGGGGGGGGGTAGAATTAGCGTTTCCATGACGACTGCACAGGGCCCCTGCATGTTGAGCCATGGCCCCAGCACAATGTGTGTGCACATTTTTGGGTTTGTGTGCTTGTGTGCCACTGTGTGTGTGTGTGTGTGTGTGCCACTGTGTGTGTGTGTGTGTGTGTGTGTGTGTGAGAGAGAGAAAGTGTACGTGAGAGGGTGACAGTCATGCTTTCCACGTTTTCTTGCGCCTTGTCTTGAGCACGAGACAGGGACTACAGTATCTGCTCCATTCCAGCTATACATTAAAGTAGCGTCATTAATGAACTCTATCTGACCTCTGAAGTTGCTACAGGTTGTATTGAGTGTATGATGATTTAGTTGATAACTTGAATAGCAACTCAACCATTGATGCCATGTCTCCAGTGAAGTTGAAAAAGGCCACATCCAAATGGAAAGCCCCTTGGATGAGTGAGGAAACTAATTAATTAAAGAGAAATTGCAGAAAGGCAGAGCGGAAGTGGAGAAAGTCAAAGTTGCAGGTCCATTATGACATTCTGAGAGAGCAACTTGACATATATAACAAGTCAATTAGAAATGCCAGACGGGCTCATTTTCTAATAATCAGAATCATTTGAGAGTGATCTTCTTGACGGCCTGATAAATCCTACCCCTGCAAAATGTGAACTTTCCTCCACATCAAAATGTGATGAGTTGTATTGGTTTTCATACCAATCGATGAATGTGCACCCCAATAAATGTTAGACATGCTATTAGGTTATGTACCCAATAGGTCCCTCCAGGTCCTCTGGCACTGGCCTTTTAACTATCCTATAGCCTAGGACCAAGAGGCATGGAGAGACAGCCTTTAGTTATTATGCCCCCAGGTTCTGGAATTGCCTGCCAGAGAAGCGGAGGGGGGCTGAAACTGTGGACACATTTTCTTAGCTATGCTTTTCCTTAGTGTGCTTTTTAGTTGTTCAATTTGTCATAGTTTATTTTTTTATATGATGTTTTCTCTGTAGTAAATATTTCAGCTTTTCTTTTCGTAGTTTTTTAGTTTTTTCCCTTCATGTCTGAAATATGCTGTATGAATAAAGATTGATTTGAAGTAGGAGGACAGCTGGGGCAGTGTGTAGGTGCATAGGATAATAGCCTCCACACTAAAGCAATACTGTGAGGTAATGGTATAGATATAGATTTACAGTCCAGATCAATCAGACCCAGAGTTCACAATAACATTGCTATAACTTAGTCATTCAGCAGACCCTCTTATCCAGAATGACTTACAATTAGGGAAGGCCATACTACCACATACCATGACCATTGCAAATGCAACTTGTCAGTGACGATAATAGTGTTAAGATAAAAATACAATTTGATTCACAGCTCTAACACTCAGGCAGAGTGCCCCTGGGGTGCAACGATAGATCTAATACTAGGGCAGAGTGCCCCTGTGGTGCAACGACAGCTTTAACACTAGGGCAGAGTGCCCCTGTGGTGCAACGACAGCTCTAACACTAGGGCAGAGTGCCCCTGTGGTGCAACGACAGCTCTAACACTAGGGCAGAGTGCCCCTGTGGTGCAACGACAGATCTAACACTAGGGCAGAGTGCCCCTGTGGTGCAACGACAGCTCTAACACTAGGGCAGAGTGCCCCTGTGGTGCAACGACAGCTCTAACACTAGGGCAGAGTGCCCCTGTGGTGCAACGACAGCTCTAACACTAGGGCAGAGTGCCCCTGTGGTGCAACGACAGATCTAACACTAGGGCAGAGTGCCCCTGTGGTGCAACGACAGCTCTAACACTAGGGCAGAGTGCCCCTGTGGTGCAACGACAGCTCTAACACTAGGGCAGAGTGCCCCTGTTGTGCAACGACAGATCTAATACTAGGGCAGAGTGCCCTGTGGTGCAACGACAGCTCTAACACTAGGGCATAGTGCCCCTGTGGTGCAACGATAGCTCTAACACTAGGGCAGAGTGCCCCTATGGTGCAACGACAGCTCTAACACTAGGGCAGAGTGCCCCTGGGGTGCAACGACAGCTCTAACACTAGGGCAGAGTGCCCCTGGGGTGCAACGACAGCTCTAACACTCAGGCAGAGTGCCCCTGTGGTGCAACGACAGCTCTAACACTAGGGCAGAGTGCCCCTGTGGTGCAACGACAGCTCTAACACTAGGGCAGAGTGCCCCTGTGGTGCAACGACAGCTCTAACACTAGGGCAGAGTGCCCCTGTGGTGCAACGACAGCTTTAACACTAGGGCAGAGTGCCCCTGTGGTGCAACGACAGCTCTAACACTAGGGCAGAGTGCCCCTGTGGTGCAACGACAGCTCTAACACTAGGGCAGAGTGCCCCTGTGGTGCAACGACAGCTTTAACACTAGGGCAGAGTGCCCCTGTGGTGCAACGACAGCTCTAACACTAGGGCAGAGTGCCCCTGTGGTGCAACGACAGCTCTAACACTAGGGCAGAGTGCCCCTGGTGTGCAACGACAGCTCTAACACTAGGGCAGAGTGCCCCTGTGGTGCAACGACAGCTCTAACACTAGGGCAGAGTGCCCCTGTGGTGCAACGACAGCTCTAACACTAGGGCAGAGTGCCCCTGTGGTGCAACGACAGCTCTAACACTAGGGCAGAGTGCCCCTGTGGTGCAACGACAGCTCTAACACTAGGGCAGAGTGCCCCTGTGGTGCAACGACAGCTCTAACACTAGGGCAGAGTGCCCCTGTGGTGCAACGACAGCTCTAACACTAGGGCAGAGTGCCCCTGTGGTGCAACGACAGCTCTAACACTAGGGCAGAGTGCCCCTGTGGTGCAACGACAGCTCTAACACTAGGGCAGAGTGCCCCTGTGGTGCAACGACAGCTCTAATACTAGGGCAGAGTGCCCCTTTAGTGCAACGACAGCTCTTTGAGAGTGATGTTGAAGGTGTTTGTCTTTGAGAGTGATGTTGAAGGTGTTTGTCTTTGAGAGTGATGTTGAAGGTGTTTGTCTTTGAGAGTGATGTTGAAGTTATTTGTCTTTGAGAGTGATGTTGAAGGTGTGTCTTTGAGAGTGATGTTGAAGGTGTTTGTCTTTGAGAGTGATGTTGAAGGTGTTTGTCTTTGAGAGTGATGTTGAAGGTATTTGTCTTTGAGAGTGATGTTGAAGGTGTTTGTCTTTGAGAGTGATGTTGAAGGTGTTTGTCTTTGAGAGTGATGTTGAAGGTGTTTGTCTTTGAGAGTGATGTTGAAAGTATTTGTCTTTGAGAGTGATGTTAAAGGTGTGTGTCTGAGAGTGATGTTGAAGGTGTTTGTCTTTGAGAGTGATGTTGAAGGTGTATCTTTGAGAGTGATGTTGAAGGTGTGTCTTTGAGAGTGATGTTGAAGGTGTTTGTCTTTGAGAGTGATGTTGAAGGTATGTGTCTTTGAGAGTGATGTTGAAGGTGTGTCTTTGAGAGTGATGTTGAAGGTGTCTTTGAGAGTGATGTTGAAGGTGTTTGTCTTTGAGAGTGATGTTGAAGGTATGTGTCTTTGAGAGTGATGTTGAAGGTGTTTGTCTTTGAGAGTGATGTTGAAGGTGTGTGTGCGTGTCTTTGAGAGTGATGTTGAAGGTGTTTGTCTTTGAGAGTGATGTTGAAGGTGTGTGTGTGTGTCTTTGAGAGTGATGTTGAAGGTGTGTGTCTTTGAGAGTGATGTTGAAACTGTGTTTGTCTGTGAGAGTGAAGTTGAAGGTGTGTGACTGAGAGTGATGTGGAAGGTGTGTGTCTTTGAGAGTGACGTTGAAGGTGTGTGACTTTGAGAGTGATGTTGAAGATGTTTGTCTTTGAGAGTGATGTTGAAAGTGTTTGTCTTTGAGAGAAATGTTGAAGGTGTGTGTGTGTCTTTGAGAGTGATGTTGAAGGTGTGTGTCTTTGAGAGTGATGTTGAAACTGTGTTTGTCTGTGAGAGTGAAGTTGAAGGTGTGTGACTTTGAGAGTGATGTTGAAGGTGTTTGTCTTTGAGAGTGATGTGGAAGGTGTGTGTGTTCTCATTAAGAGTCTAGCGTGCTGTTGGTGTGAAGCCAATTTGACTAGAACATTAGCAGGACAAGGTCACCTGAACACACCCACTGAGAGACAGATATGCGAGAGGACACACACTCTCGATCCCTCCTTCTCATCCTAATCATCACCTATTCCCTCTAGCACACACTCTTCCTTATCTCCCTCCCTGTCCACGCCCATTCACCTCTCTCTTCTCTCTCTCCCTGTTCACGCCCATTCCATCTCTCTCTCTCTCTCTCTCTCTCTCTCTCTCTCTCTCTCTCGCCCTGTCCACGCCCATTCACATCTCTCTCTCTCTCTCTCTCTCTCTCTATCCCTGTTCACGCCCATGCCATCTCTCTCTCTCTCTCTCTCTCCCTGTTCACGCCCATTCCATCTCTCTCTCTCTCCCTCTCTCTCTCTCTCTCCCTCTCTCTCTCCCTGTTCACGCCCATTCCATCTCTCTCTCTCTCTCTCTCTCTCTCTCTCTCTCTCTCTCTCCCTGTTCACACCCATTCCATCTCTCTCTCTCTCTCTCTCTCTCTCTCTCCCTCCCTGTCCACGCCCATTCACATCTCTCTCTCTCTCTCTCTCTCTCTCTCTCTCTCTCTCCCTCTCTCTCTCCCTGTTCACGCCCATTCCATCTCTCTCTCTCTCTCTCTCTCTCTCTCTCTCTCTCTCTCTCTCTCTCTGTTCACGCCCATTCCATCTCTCTCAAAATTCAAATTCAAATTCAAGCTGCTTTATTGGCATGAAAAACATTGTGTCAATATTGCCAAAGCAACAATGTATACAATATACATTGTAACTAAATAATAATATAAAATGGTAGTAAATAATAATACAAAAATAATAACAATAAAATGGTAACAGTCTACAGTAAACATTAATAATTATAGTAATCACAATAATAGTAATAATAAGTAAGTTACTGTTTACTATGCAGATGTTATTATTCAGTGTCCCTCAGGCTATGGCAGGAAAATACATATTTGGCTGCAAGAGGAGCCATTGCTCCTTCGCCCATGAGTATTCTTAGTTTTTCCTCTGGGTTCAATTTGTAAAAATTTGGAATATATGTAGTCATTTCTGTGAATAATGAATCTCTTTGTGAGGAATATTTATCACAGTAAAGGAGAAAGTGCATCTCTGTCTCTACCTCCCCTGTCATGCAGTGACCACATCTCTCTCTCCATTTCTCTCTCTCCCTGTCCACGCCCATTCACATCTCTCTCTCTCTCTCTGTCTCTCTCTCCCTGTTCACGCCCATTCCATCTCTCTCTCTCTCTCTCCCTCTCTCTCACTGTCCACGCCCATTTACCTCTCTCTTTTCTCTTTCTCTCTCTCCCTATCTCTTCTCCCCCTCCCTGTCCACGCCCATTCACCTCTCTCTTTTCTCTCTCTCTCTCTCCCTATATCTCTTCTCCCCCTCCCTGTCCACACCCATTCACCTCTCTCTTTTCTCTCTCTCTCTATATATATATATCTCTCTCTATCTCTTCTCCCCCTCCCTGTCCATGCCCATTCCATATCTCTCTCTCTATATCTCTTCTCTCCTTCCCTGTCCACACCCATTCATCTCTCTCTCTCTCTCTCTCTCTCTCTCTCTCTCTCTCCTCTCTCTGTTTCTCTCTTTTCTCTCTCTGTCAATTTTTTTTTCTCTCTCTCTTTTCTCTCTCTTCAATTTGCTTTATTGGCATGACGTAACAATGTACATATTGCCAAAGCTTATTTTGGATATTTACAACATGAAAATAATAAGAATCAAAATGGTCAACAGGACAACAGTAAAAACAATAACAAGGGTCAACATAACCATACATTCAACAATAACCAAGGGTCAACATAACCATACATTCAACAATAACCAAGGGTCAAAATAACCATACATTCAACAATAACCAAGGGTCAAAATAACCATACATTCAACAATAACCAAGGGTCAAAATAACCATACATTCAACAATAACCAAGGGTCAACATAACCATACATTCAACAATAACCAAGGGTCAAAATAACCATACATTCAACAATAACCAAGGGTCAAAATAACCATACATTCAACAATAACCAAGGGTCAACATAACCATACATTCAACAATAACCAAGGGTCAAAATAACCATACATTCAACAATAACCAAGGGTCAAAATAACCATACATTCAACAATAACCAAGGGTCAAAATAACCATACATTCAACAATAACCAAGGGTCAAAATAACCATACATTCAACAATAACCAAGGGTCAAAATAACCATACATTCAACAATAACCAAGGGTCAAAATAACCATACATTCAACAATAACCAAGGGTCAAAATAACCATACATTCAACAATAACCAAGGGTCAAAATAACCATACATTCAACAATAACCAAGGGTCAAAATAACCATACATTCAACAATAACCAAGGGTCAAAATAACCATACATTCAACAATAACCAAGGGTCAAAATAACCATACATTCAACAATAACCAAGGGTCAAAATAACCATACATTCAACAATAACCAAGGGTCAAAATAACCATACATTCAACAATAACCAAGGGTCAAAATAACCATACATTCAACAATAACCAAGGGTCAAAATAACCATACATTCAACAATAACCAAGGGTCAAAATAACCATACATTCAACAATAACAATACGTATACAGTAGAGGACATGTGCAGGTTGATTGGTCTGTCAGACACTGTCCCATAACTTATGGCAGTCAGCAATGTAGTGCCCTGCCAACCCACAGCTCTCTGCATCCTCCCCCAACAGGATGGGTAGCCTACTCTCATCAGAGAGGTCTTTGAAACCTTGAATAAGGGTTTCAAATGTGTGGAAATGACACTCTCTAATTTTTTAATATTTTTTACATTTTATCAGGAAATGCAGCTCCGTCTCAGGTTCTGCTGTTGTGCAGTGGTTGCACAGCCTTTCCTCTACAGGGAGCCAGGTTTTCCTGTGTCTACCCTTCTCAATGGCAAGGCTGTGCTCACTGAGCTTGTACTTTGTCAAGGTTTTGATCAGTAACCATGGTCAAATAGTTAGCCACGGTGTACAGTCGATATAGGGCCAGATAACACTGCATTTTGCTTTGTGCTTGTGCTTCCCAATAAGTAATGTAGTTTTGTTTTGACTGTGTTGTAATTTGGTTTCTTCTGATTGATTGGATGTTCTGGTCCTGAGGCTTCCTGGGGCTTCTCTCTCTCTCTCTCTCTCTCTCTCTCTCTCTTTCTTTTCTCTCTCTCTCTTTTCTCTGTCTCTCTTTTCCCTCTCTCTCTTTTCTCTGTCTCTCGCTTTTCTCTCTCTCTCTGTCTCTCTCTTTTCTCTCCCTCCCTGTCGACACTCATTCCATCTCTCTCTCTCTTATCAATTTCAATTCAATTCAATTCAATTTGCTTTATTGGCATGACGTAACAATGTACATATTGCCAAAACTTACTTTGGATATTTACAATATGAAAATAATGATAATCAAAATTGTCAACAGGACAACAGTAACAACAATAACCAAGGGTCAAAATAACCATACATTCAACAATAACAATATGGGTATTGAAACGAAAGGGGGGAAAGTTTCTCAGTCTCTGCTGCTGTTGCTGCTAGCGCTGCCTCAGTGGCCATGTACATAGTTGCTATGGTTACCACCAGTAAACAGTTGGAGCTAGATGTAAACTAGCTGACCGATTTGAATTTGGCTAGCTACCATGATGAAGACTGATCTTTTAACTCACTCTGTCAATCTTTTCCTCCTGTGTTGATCTTCAGCTGTACAGTTTGATTACCTATACATGTTTTGCTAGTTTAATCGTGTCAATCTCGCTCTTAACTACCAAACAAGTCAGGAGCCGTTCTTCTGCATGACTTCTCTCAGATTTTTTTTTCCTATTGTTTTTTTTCTTCTCTCTCTCTCTCTCTCCCTCTATCTCTTTCTCCACATGATATGCTGTCATTTAGAGACCAGCTAAATGCAACCTGTCAGATTCCTCCATTTGAAACAACTGAGCCTCCATTGGAACGAGGTGACACGTAGTGAATGGGTAATAAGCTAGAATTATCTTCTCAGGCAAATGGATAGTAAGTAGGTTGAGTTAAAACTGGACATGGAACATGAGTGGTTATTTGGGTAAACTGGCCTCAGTAGCATCCATTTCCACTTCCTTATGCACAGTGGGATAGCAGCTGGCCTGACACGCACACACACACACACACACACACACACACAGTTGTGGTGTAACGTAGCGTGGTGCTATCCCGGGCGGGCAGTCATAGTGAGAGATGTGAGGGTCTCCACAGACCAGGGATGGTTATAGCTGTCCATTAGCGGCTTCTCTGAGTCCAAAGGAGAAACTGGGTCAGGACTGTGTGTGTGTGTGTGTGTGTGTATGTGTCTGTGTGTGTGTGTGTGTGTGTGTGTGTTTGTGTTTGTGTGTGTGTGTGTGTGAGAGAGAGAGAACGTGTTTAATTATTTTTGTGTCCTCAGATTTCACCAACTGGGAACATTTTGTTGTTCCCCACGAGGTCAAATTCTATTTCTAGAGGCTTTAAGGTTAAGGTTAGAATTAGTGTTAAAATCAGGTTTAGGGTCAAGGTTAGGAGCCAGGGTTAGGTTTAGGGGTAGGATTAGGTTTTTAGGGAAAATAGGATTTTGAATGGGACTGAATTGTCCTGCCCTGTCCTGGTTACTCATGCCCTCCTCCATTAGCCCTGTCCTGGTTACTCATGCCCTCCTCCATTAGCCCTGTCCTGGTTACTCATGCCCTCCTCCATTAGCCCTGTCCTGGTTACTCATGCCCTCCTCCATTAGCCCTGTCCTGGTTACTCATGCCTTCCTCCATTAGCCCTGTCCTGGTTACTCATGCTCTCCTCCATTATCCCTGTCCTGGTTACTCATGCTCTCCTCCATTATCCCTGTCCTGGTTACTCATGCTCTCCTCCATTAGCCCTGTCCTGGTTACTCATGCCCTCCTCCATTAGCCCTGTCCTGGTTACTCATGCCCTCCTCCATTAGCCCTGTCCTGGTTACTCATGCCCTCCTCCATTAGCCCTGTCCTGGTTACTCATGCCCTCCTCCATTAGCCCTGTCCTGGTTACTCATGCCCTCCTCCATTAGCCCTGTCCTGGTTACTCATGCTCTCCTCCATTAGCCCTGTCCTGGTTACTCATGCCCTCCTCCATTAGCCCTGTCCTGGTTACTCATGCCCTCCTCCATTAGCCCTGTCCTGGTTACTCATGCCCTCCTCCATTAGCCCTATCCTGGTTACTCATGCCCTTCTCTATTAGCCCTGTCCTGGTTACTCATGCCCTCCTCCATTAGCCCTGTCCTGGTTACTCATGCTCTCCTCCATTAGCTCTTGATGGAACTCTGACCTCGTCATCACTCTCCCTGTCTTTCTCTCCCTCTTTTCTCTACACGTGTCAGAGGTAACACATACGTACTACTCAGGAGGTATGATTGAGTACAAGCTGAGGCAGAATTGTCTTTAGAATATCTGGACTAGGGGACTCTGAGGGAGCTGTAAAGACAGAGGCTACACCAGGATACTGGGGGAACATGGCATTATCACAGCCATACCCTTACACACACACACACACACACACACACACACACACACACACACACACACACACACACACACACACACACACACACACACACACACACACACTCACACTCACACTCACACTCACACTCACACACACAGAAAGAAAGAAAGAAGGATGTGCTACTGTAGGACGGTGGCTGAATCTAAAAGCCAGCTTACAGCCAAGACAGTGTAACCATGCACAGCTACTGAGAAGAGAACTGTTTTTGTTTCATAGCATAATTATTCTCTGTTCTTATCACAGCATTCAGCCTGATGCATGTTGTAAGACATGTCCTTGAGATAGAAATGAGGAAGTGTAAGAAAAGCACATGCAGTGGTGCAGGGCAGTAGTATATCGCTCTGGTAAGAGCTACCAGGCTAATGCTCCAGGAAACGCTGACCCCGTGTGGTCAACACACAAACTACTAAAATGTGTTGTCATGCACTAATGAGGACAATATATACATCATCCATGCATCCTCTTTCAGCATATGTCTGCTGCCTACCACGTCCTCATATAGATTTCGCCAATACATTAGGTCTAGGTTAAAAAAGTGTACTTTATATTTCCATATACAATCGCAAGGTTTGGAAATGTATTTTACTTCCAAAACACTTAGCAACACAGCCATAGATTTTAGAGTATTCAGAGAGGGAACATGGTGGAAAATAGACAACTGCCTCATGCACCCAGGCACAGAGGAGATTACTGAGCGTGGGGGAGAGGGGGAAGAAACCATGGCAACGGGGTTTAGAGACCCAGCTACCTGTACATAGCAGAATGAGGAGACAGGGACAGAGAGTACTTTGGGACTGTTGGGTTGAGCGTAGACGTAGAGGGCAGTTGAAACATCAGGGTTATTGTAACAGAGAGGCTGGGTCAGAGGAAAGTTGCACATCCACTTGTTATCATTCTTCAGCTTTTGCCGTCTTATTAAAGCTTCCGTATACATTGTTATTAATGCTTAAGTATTGAAGCCGTATTAATGCAGACCGAGATGCAGAATGTCTTACCCTGGTCCTCTGGGGATCCTCCTTCCTACAATCACAGTAACAATGGACATGATGGAAATGGTTAACCAATGGAACCATTATGGGTTGAAAATATGTCTCTGTCCCAGATGGTTCCCAATTCCCTTCATAGTGCACTATGGGTCCTGGTCAAAAGCAGGGCACTATACAGGGAATAGGGTGACATTTGGGATGCATCCTATTCCTGACACTGAATGATTGGTTAGAAGCTACTTCTTCCTACAGTTCTGTATTTGAGGGTAAATGTGTCCATACCTTAGGTTTCTCATCCACAATCTGCTGTCTGATGTCCTTGTGCTTCTCAAGTAGTCTCTCCATTCTCTTACTCTGAGCATCCTCCAACTACACAGACAGAGACAGGGGTAGGCGAGAGTAAGGTGTAGCCACATAACAAACACAAACAAATCCACACGCCGGCATGGACGCACGCACGCACGCACGCACACACACACACACACACACACACACACACACTTACCCGTTTGATATACTGCACCACCTCATTGACGAAGGACCTGTTGATTTCCAGCTTCTCTCTGTAAACATATACAGATGTCAGCTCTAACCTCTCTTTAAGATTCCTCAAATGGAACCTTTACTTCAACAGTCAACAATCCTGATGTTCCTGGTTCCAATCTAGCTCAAAGGACCATATAAAAGTTGGTAGGTCTGCCTGATGACCTATGACACTTACAAGAATTAAGTCTTTCTATAAAAAAGTACGGAATATTTGTATTAAATTGGTCCTGTCGTGATCATTAGCTAGATCAGTCAGTCAGGCATGAATCTTCATCGCCATCTAGTGGCCTTAAGAAGCATGAACACTTATGTATTAGGAGGTCTCTTCCCCAACCCCATGTACTTACTCCTCTGTCACGTTCTTGTTGTTGGCCTTGGCTTCATTAATCTTCTCCTGTCTTTTCTTGTCCATCTTCTTCTTCACGTCTTTCTTTTCCCTGTGGAGAAATAGGAGGATAGTGAAACAAATGGCCCATGAAATACATGCATACATGAGCTTCTTTTGTGTGTGTGTATTTGTTTCTGTGTGTATGTGTGTGTGTTTTTGTTTGTGTATGTGCTTTTGTTTGTGTGTGTGTTTGTGTGTGTGTGTGTTTGTGTATGTGCTTTTGTTTGTGTATGTGCTTTTGTTTGTGTGTGTGTGTGTTTGCGCGTGTGTGTGTCTGTGCACTTTTTTACTTGTCACAGATGTCTCTGATCTTCTTCAGCTGGACACTCTGACACTCCTCGGCTATGGCTGTCAACTTCTCCAACAGCTAGAGATCCACAGGAAAAAGGACACTGGTTATCCTATAGTTTGTCTGCCTCGTAGCATATGATAGCTGACTCATGCTTTCTGTTAAACTCAGGTATGACTTATCTGTTGACATTGGAGAATATAATTGGTCTGTCAGTATGGTTATATTCATCATGGATAAACTCTGACACCTCATCCACACAAACCGTACACAGATCAGGTACTACACTCAGTCTTTCCATCTCACAAAGCACTTGAGGAGCACTGGGAAATCTTTACACTGATCTAAGGTCAGCACAACAGGGTGATTTTGGCCATAAAGCCAAAAGTTGAGGGTTAAGAGTTGAGGGTTAATGCCGATTCAACACAAATAATACATCTACTGTATGTAGTTAGGTACGCTGGTCTCTAGTATAACTCTGGTTGAGGATATGGTTAGGTGTGTGTGTGTGTGTGTGTGTGTGTGTGTGTGTGTGAGCGTGCGTGCATGTACCATTTTGTTGTGTTCTTTCTTCTGGTACTTCTCACTGTAATACTGCTCCTGTCTCAGTGTGAGTAGCTGTTGTTGCTGCTTCTCCTTCAGCTCAGACAGTCTCTGACTGGACTCCTGGTCCAACACACACAGCTCCTGCTCCAGGGTCGACAGGGACTGCTCCGACCTGCTAAACACACACGTAGGAGTTGGTAATGTTCTTTAGTTGTGTCGTGATTGGGTAATGTTCTATAGTTACACCGTGATTGGCTCAGTGTTCTGTCACTCATGGGGACACTACGTCACCGCCAAATCTAAGGGTAGAGCTAGAAAATTCAAGTCCCTTGGGTGCTGCCATAGAGTTACATTAGAAGTGCCCATCCAAGAAGGTTCAAGGTCATTGGCCACAGATAAAATGATGTCTAATCACGTTATATCTACTGTAGCTTTGATTGGACTTATGTCCAATCAGCATCATACTTTCAAAATCTTATCTAGCAAGCTAGCAGTCATCATCATGAATCAAGTCGACAGTCTACTGGCAAATCCTTTTTAAATTAGGAGAAATTATAGATAAAACGTATCGGTACTCATCGGCCATTGGACATAAACATTACATCCAACTCGGGAACTTGGGCCTCTTTCTAGAGCTTCGACCTGAAGATCACTGACGTCATCTTGACTCAACCTTGATTTTTTGGGGGAGTTTCCAGTTGTCTTGAAAGCACCATAAATCCAGAGAATGCCAGACTTTGATGATAAAGTTTGATGACAAAATTTGCACACAAAGGACCGCCGCGAAGCCTTCCTGTTCAAGTGAGCACAGCACAACAAGGTGAGTCCAAAAATGCTGCTGGATAAATTATGTAATTTTTATTTTTGGGATTTTATTTCACCTTTAACCAGGTAGGCCATTTAACCAGGTAGGCCAGCTGAGAACAAGTTCTCATTTACAACTGCTAACTGGCCAAGATAAAGCAAAGAGGTGGGACACAAACAACAATACAGAGTTACATATGGAATAAACAAATGTAGTAGATTGCAACTCTGCCCCCTTTGGCAGTTCTATCTTGTCGGAAAATGTTATAGTTAGGGATGGAAATGTCAGGATTTCTGGTGGTCTTCCTAAGCCAGGATTCAGACAATTCAAATCAAGGTGTATTTGTCACATGCGCCGAATACAACAGGTGTAGACCTTACAGTGAAATGCTTACTTACAGGCTCTAACCAATGGTGCGAAAAAAGGTGTGTGTGTGTGTGGGTAAGTAAAGAAATAAAACAACAGTAAAAATACATTTGAAAAAAGAGTAGCAAGGCTACATACAGACACCTGTTAGTCAGGCTTATTGAGGTAGTATGTACATGTAGGTATCGTTAAAGTGACTATGCATATATGATGTACAGAGAGTAGCAGAAGCGTAAAAAGAGGGGTTGGCGGGTGGTGGGACACAATGCAGATAGCCCGATTAGCCAATGTGTGGGAGCACTGGTTGGTCGGGCCATTTAGGTAGTATGTACATGAATGTATAGTTAAAGTGACTATGCATATAAGATAAACAGAGAGTAGCTGCTGCGTAAAAGAGGGGTTGGGGGCACACAATGCAAATAGTCCAGGTTAACCATTTGGTTACCTGTTCAGGAGTCTTTTGGCTTGGGGGTAAAAAACTGTTGAGAAGCCTTTTTGTCCTAGACTTTGCACTCCGGTACCGCTTGCCATGCGGTAGTAGAGAGAACAGTCTATGACTGGGGTGGCTGGGGTCCTCTGACACCGCCTGGTGTAGAGGTCCTGGATGGCAGGCAGCTTTGCCCCAGTGATGTACTGGGCCGTACACACTACCCTCTGAAGTGCCTTGCGGTCGGAGGCCGAGCAATTGCCGTACCAGGCAGTGATGCAACCGGTCAGGATGCTCTCGATGTTACAGCTGTAGAACCTTTTGAGGATCTCAGGACCCATGCTAAATCTTTTTAGTTTCCTGAGGGGGAATAGGCTTTGTAGTGCCCTCTTCACGACTGCCTTGGTATGTTTGGACCAATCTAGTTTGTTGTTGAGGTGGACACCAAGGAATTTGAAGCTCTCAACCTGCTCCACTACAGCCCCGTCGATGACAATGGGGACATGCTTGGTGCTCCTTTTCACAATCATCTCCTTAGTTTTGGTTACGTTGAGGGATAGGTTGTTATTTTGTTACCACCCGGCCAGGTCTCTGACTTCCAACCTAAAGGCTGTCTCGTCGTTGTCGGTGATCAGGCCTACCACTGTCAGCAAACTTAATGATGGTTTTGGAGTCATGCCTGGCCATGCAGTTGTGGGTGAACAGGGAGTACAGGAGGGGACTGAGCACGCACCCCTGGGGAGCTCCAGTGCGGCAGATCAGTGTTGCAGATGTGTTGCTACCTACCCTCACCACCTGGGGGTGGCCTGTCAGGAAGTCCAGGATCCAGTTGCAGAGGGAGGTGTTTAGTCCCAGGATCCTTAGCTTGGTGATAAGCTTTGAGGGTACTATGGTGTTGAACGCTGAGCTGTCGTCAATGAACAGTATTCTCACATAGGTGTTCCTTTTGTCCAGGTGGGAAAGGGCAGTGTGGAGTGCATCATCTGTGGATCTGTTTGGGCGGTATGCAAATTTGAGTGGGTCTAGGGTTTCTGGGATAATGGTGTTGATGTGAACCAATACCAGCCAATCAAAAGGACTTCACGGCTACGGACGTGAGTGCTACGGGCCTGTAGTCATTTAGGCAGGTTGCCTTTGTGTTCTTGGGCACAGGGACTAAGGTGGTCTGCTTGAAGCATGTTAGTATTACAGACTCGATCAGGGACATGTTGAAAATGTCAGTGAAGACACCTGCCAGTTGGTCAGCACATGCCCAGAGCACATGTCCTGGTAATCCGTCTGGCCCCGCAGTCTTGTATATGTTGACCTGTTTAAAGGTCTTACTCACGTCGGCTACGGAGAGCTTGATCACACAGTCATCCAGAACAGCAGATGCTCTCATGCATGCCTCAGTGTTGCTTACCTCGAAGCGAGCATAGACGTGATTTAGCTCATCTGGTAGGCTTGTGTCACTGGGCAGCTCGCGGCTGTGCTTCCCTTTGTAGTCTGTAATAGTTTGCAAGCCCTGTCACATCCGATGAGCGTAAGAGCCGGTGTAGTATGATTCAATCTTAGCCGTGTATTGACGCTCTGCCTGTTTGATGGTTCATCGCAGGGCATAGCGGGATTTCTTGTAAGCTTCCGGGTTAGAGTCCCGAACCTTGAAAGCGGCAGCTCTACCCTTTAGTTCAGTGCGAAAGTGGCCTGTAATCCATGGCTTCTGGTTGGGGTATGTACGTACAGTCACTGTGGGGACAACGTCCTCAATGCACTTATTGATAAAGCCAGTGACTGATGTGGTGTATTCCTCAATGTCATCGGAAGAATCCCGGAACATGTTCCAGTCTGTGATAGCAAAGCAGTCCTGTAGTTTAGCATCTGCATCTGACCATTTTTTTATAGACCGAGTCACTGGACACGGCTAGGACATCCGGGTTGGCAGAGTGTGCTGAGGCAGCGAATAAAACAAAAATGGGGAGGAGGCTTCTAATGTTAACATGCATGAAACCAAGGCTTTTACGTTTACAGAAGTCAACAAATGAGAGTGCCTGGGGAATGGGAGTGATGCTGGGCGCTGCAGGGCCTGGATGAACCTTTACATCACCAGAGGAACAGAGGAGGAGTAGGATAAGGGTACAGCTAAAGTCTATAAGAACTGGTTGTCTAGTGCATTCAGAACAGAGAGTAAAAGGAACAGGTTTCTGGGCGAGGAAGAATAGATTCAAGGCATAATGTACAGACAAGGGTATGGTAGGATGTGAATACAATGGAGGTAAACCTAGTGACAATGAGAGAGGTTTTGTCTCTTGAGACACCATTTAAACCTGGTGAGGTCACCGCATGTGTGGGAGGTGAAACAAAAGGGCTAGCTAAGGCATATTGAGAAGGGCTGGAGGCTCTACAGTGTAATAATACAATAATCACTAACCAGAACAGCAATGGACAGGACATATTGACATTAGGGAGATACATGCGTAGCCGAGTGATCATAGGGACCAGTGGGAGGCTAGGCGAGCTGGAGACATGGCGATTCAGACAGCTAGCGGGTTGGGGCTAGCAGGCTAGTAGAAGGGCCTTAGGGGGGACGTTGCGGTGGAAGAAGTCTGTTGTTTGTTGCCCCCTCGGACGGTTACGTCGGCAGGATAGTCGTGGTGGATTGGCAGGGATCCGTGTAGGCAGTAAAAGGGTCCAAGCAAAATAGGTATTGTTGCTCAAGAAATTGGCTGATGGTCCTCTTCAGCTAACAGTCCGATATGCTCTAGGCAGCTAGCGGGCCGCGGATGGGCCTTCAGGGAACGTCGCAACGGAGCAGCCTGTTGAAACACCTTGGACGGATTACGTCGGTAGACCAGTCGTGGTGGAATCGGCGGGGCGCCGTGTCAGCAGTAAAGGGGTCCAGGCCAATTGGCAAAATATGTATTGTAACCCAAGGAGTGGCTGATGGACCAGGGAGATATGTATCTAAGAAAGTAATACTCAGTGTGTGTTGTGTAGTAAGATGATTGTGGACTTCAGGAAACAGCAGAGGGAACACCCCCCTATCCACATCGATGGAACAGTAGTGGAGAGGGTAGCAAGTTTTAAGTTCCTCGGCATACACATCACAGACAAACTGAATTGGTCCACTCACACAGACAGCATTGTGAAGAAGGCGCAGCAGCGCCTCTTCAACCTCAGGAGGCTGAAGAAATTTGGCTTGTCACCAAAGCACTCACAAACTTCTACAGATGCACAATCGAGAGCATCCTGGTGGGCTGTATCACCGCCTGGTACGGCAACTGCTCCGCCCTCAACCGTAAGGCTCTCCAGAGGGTAGTGAGGTCTGCACAACGCATAACCGGGGGCAAACTACCTGCCCTCCAGGACACCTACACCACCCGATGTCACAGGAAGGCCGTAAAGATCATCAAGGACATCAACCACCCGAGCCACTGCCTGTTCACCCCGCTATCATCCAGAAGGCGAGGTCAGTACAGGTGCATCAAAGCTGGGACCGAGAGACTGAAAAACAGCTTCTATCTCAAGGCCATCAGACTGTTAAACAGCCACCACTAACATTGAGTGGCTGCTGCCAACACACTGACACTGACTCAACTCCTGCCACTTTAATAATGGGAATTGATGGGAAATGATGTAAATATATGAACTAGCCACTTTAAACAATGCTACCTTATATAATGTTACTTACCCTACATTATTCATCTCATATGCATACGTATATACTGTACTCTATATCATCGACTGTATCCTTATGTAATACATGTATCACTAGCCACTTTAACTATGCCACTTTGTTTACATACTCATCTCATATGTATATACTGTATCTTGCCTATGCTGCTCTGTACCATCACTCATTCATATATCCTTATGTACATATTCTTTATCCCCTTACACTGTGTACAAGACAGTAGTTTTGGAATGCATTGTCGGAACTAGAAGCACAAGCATTTCGCTACACTCGCATTAACATCTGCTAACCATGTGTATGTGACAAATACAATTTGATTCGATTTGATTAGATTTTTAGTAGCCCTAATAATTTGGTCCCTTTCCCCCTCTTAATTTCGCCTACTGTTCTGACTTGCTGGTGCAAATGTATCCATTTGCCTGTTTTAGAGAAATGTCATCATCGAATATTGTAAGAGCTTTCATTGTCTGCTTATATGCCCCCTTTATTTATCCTATGGTTTTGACTTGGTGTACAGCGAGAATACTGTAAGAACGGCACATGTTCTGAGTCCTAGCTCGCTCATTAATGTCTTAATCGAAATGACAGATTGCCTCTTACCCACTTGTCCTCCCCTTATGCCATAGTTTGTACATCTCAATAGTTATTAAAAACCACATTTGTTTAAGCAAGTCAGCCATATCAGCTATGTTTTTTTAAAGGCAATAAATTAGGTTGAATTAATTGTTTCGCTGCCAGACAAGGCGTAGCAGTGGTAAGGTGTTGGGACTTCTGTTGGGAGAGTTTGTGGGCACCGTTTGTCACCGTTATAGTGCAATAAATCTATTGTTTAGTGTTGTGTTGTGTAGTAGCTTTGCTGGCATGGATTATTTTTTGGTTTTGCCTACCAAGATTTATATCCTAAAATCGCCACTGGTGAGAGGAATAGAGGGATACAGAAAGAAGGGCAGGGAGGAGGACAAAAAAGGAAGAGAAGAAGAGCAGGGAGGACTAAGAGGAGGAGAAGAGTAGCAGAGGAGGACAAAAAGGAGGAGAAGAAGAGCAGGGAGGAGGACTAAGAGGAGGAGAAGAGTAGCGGAGGAGGACTAAGAGGAGGAGAAGAAGAGTAGCGGAGGAGGACTAAGAGGAGGAGAAGAAGAGCAGGGCTACCTACCTTTTCTTACCATCACGTTTGTGACTCTTCTGCAGCGCGGAGGTCCTGCGCTGGTGCTGGTTTTGCAGCTCTGCAGCCCTGGCCGTGTGCTCCTTGATCAGCTCGCTGGTCTTACGGTGGTGTTTCCTTACCAACTCCTTCATCTCTTTATACTGCTTCCTCTGCTCCCTCACAAAGCCCTTCTGCTGCTTCAACTCCTCTACTGTCTGGGCCTCCATCTCTGGAGGAAGGAGGGATGGAAAGAAGAGAGAGAGAGAGAGAGAGAGAGAGAGAGAGAGAGAGAAAAAGTGTTTTGATCTTCCTGTCAGTTTTTGTTTCTTTACATACAGGGTGCACAATTCTGTGATGTTGCAGATTGGTGTAATGCCAGTACAGATAGACAGATGACCACTTAGCTTGTTACTGAGTCTTACATGTGAGAACACTCTGAATTGACATGTTCACTTAGCTTGTTACTGAGTCTTACTTAATTGGTCTACATGGACCAAAGTTCTGGTTCGGAAAGATATCAGTTTGTCTCTGTGAATGGTTTGTCCTCTGACAAATAAACTGTAAATTTCGGTGCTCCTCAAGGTTCCGTTTTAGGACCACTATTTTTTTTACTATATATTTTACCTCTTGGGGATGTCATTCGAAAACATAATATTAACTTTCATTGCTATGCGGATGACACACAGCTGTACATTTCAATGAAACATGGTGAAGCCCCAAAATTGCCCTCGCTAGAAGCCTGTGTTTCAAACATAAGGAAGTGGATGGCTGCAAACGTTCTACTTTTAAACTCGGACAAAACAGAGATGCTTGTTCTAGGTCCCAAGAAAGAAAGATATCTTCTGTTGAATCTGACAATTAATCTTGATGGTTGTACAGTCATCTCAAATAAAACTGTGAAGGACCTCGGTGTTACTCTGGAACCTGATCTCTCTTTTGACGAACATATCAAGACTGTTTCAAGGACAGCTTTTTTCCATCTACGTAACATTGCAAAAATGATGCAGAAAAATTAATCCATGCTTTTGTCACTTCTAGGTTAGACTACTGCAATGCTCTACTTTCCGGCTACCCGGATAAAGCACTAAATAAACTTCAGTTAGTGATAAATACGGTTGCTAGAATCCTGACTAGAACCAAAATATTTGATCATATTACTCCAGTGCTAGCCTCCCTACACTGGCTTCCTGTTAAGGCAAGGGCTGATTTCAAGGTTTTACTGCTAACCTACAAAGCATTACATGGACTTGCTCCTACCTATCTTTCTGATTTGGTACTGCCGTACATACCAACACGTACGCTACGGTCACAAGACGCAGGCCTCCTAATTGTCCCTAGAATTTCTAAGCAAACAGCTGGAGGCAGGGCTTTCTCATATAGAGCTCCATTTTTATGGAATGGTCTGCCTACTCATGTGAGAGACGCAGACTCGGTCTCAACCTTTAAGTCTTTACTGAAGACTCATCTCTTCAGTAGGTCATATGATTGAGTGTAGTCTGGCCCAGGAGTGTGAAGGTGAACGGAAAGGCTCTGGAGCAACGAACCGCCATTGCTGTCTCTGCCTGGCCGGTTCCCCTCTCTCCACTGGGATTCTGTGCCTCTAACCCTATTACAGGGGCTGAGTCACTGGCTTACTGGTGCTCTTCCTTGCCGTCCCTAGGAAGGGTGCATCGCTTGAGTGGGTTGAGTCACTGATCTTCCTGTCTGGGTTGGCGCCCCCCTTGGGTTGTGCCATGGCGAAGATCTTTGTGGGCTGTACTCAGCGTTGTCTCAGGATGGTAAGTTGGTGGTTGAAGATATCCCTCTAGTGATGTGGGGGCTGTGCTTTGGAAAAGTGGGTGGGGTTATATCCTTCCTGTTTGGCCCTGTCCGGGGGTATCATCGGATGGGGCAACAGTGTCTCCGGACCCCTCCTGTCTCAGCCTCCAGTATTTATGCTGCAGTAGTTTATGTGTCGGGGGGGCTAGGGTCAGTTTGTTATATCTGGAGTACTTCTCCTGTCTTATCCGGTGTCCTGTGTGAATTTAAGTATGCTCTTTCTAATTCTCTCTTTTTCTCTTTCTTTCTCTCTCTCGGAGGACCTGAGCCCTAGGACCATGCCTCAGGACTACCTGGCATGATGACTGCTTGCTGTCCCCAGTCCACCTGGCCGTGCTGCTGCTCCAGTTTCAACTTTTCTGCCTACAGCTATGGAACCCTGACCTGTTCACCGGACATGCTACCTGTCCCAGACCTGCTGTTTTCAACTCTCTAAAGACAGCAGGAACGGTAGAGGTACTCTTAATGATCGGCTATGAAAAGCCAACTGACATTTACTCCTGAGGTGCTGACTTGTTGCACCCTCGACAACTACTGTGATTATTATTATTTGACCATGCTGGTCATTTATGAACATTTGAACATCTTGGCCATGTTCTGTTATAAACTCCACCCGGCACAGCCAGAAGAGGACTGGCCACCCCTCATAGCCTGGTTCCTCTCTAGGTTTCTTCCTCGGTTTAGGCCTTTCTAGGGAGTTTTTCCTAGCCACCATGCTTCTACACCTGCATTGCTTGCTGTTTGGGTTTTAGGCTGGGCTTCTGTACAGCACTTGCTGATGTAATACATTCATTTGATTTGATTATTCTAGTCTTACCTGTGAGAACACTCTGAATGACGTCCTCAGTCTTCACTGCAATTTTCACTGAACCTGATGAACAATATAGACTTGTTAGTGCGGGTTTTGGCAGGTTGTATCTGGCAACCCAAGTGGGTGGTAAATGTGTTGTGGAATGCCAAATGTAAGTTAACTGGTTGCCATATCGGAGTCACAGTCATGATAAACTACATGGCAAAAAATATGTGGACACCCCTTCAAATGAGTGGATTTGACTATTTCAGCCACACCCGTTGCTGACAGGTGTATAAAATCGAGCACTCAGCCATGCAAGCTCCATAGACAAACATTGGCAGTAGAATGGCCTTACTGAAGAGCTGAAACAACAAGTCAGTTCATCAAATTCCTGCCCTGCCCCAGCTGGTCAACTGTAAGTGTTGTTATTGTGAAGTGGAAACGTCTAGGAGCAACAATGGCTTAGCCGCGAAGTGGTAGGCCACACAAGTTCACAGAACGGAACCGGCGAGTGCTGAAGCCCGTATCGCTTAAAAATCGTCTGTCCTTGGTTACAATAATCACTGCAGAGTTCCAAACCGCCACTGGAAGCAACCTCAGCACAATAACTGTTCCTCGGGAGCTTCATAAAATGGCTTTCCATGGCAAAGCAGCCGCACACAAGCCTAAGATCACCATGTGCAATGCCAAGCATCAGCTGGAGTGGTGGTCGATACAGAAATTATTTGTCGAGATTGGTTTGGAAAAACATGACTGGCCTGCACAGAGCCCTGATCTCAACCCCATCAAACAACTTTGGAATTAATTGCAACACCGGCTGCGAGCCAGGTCTAATCGCTTAACATCAGTGCCCAACCTCACTAATGCTCGTGGTTGAATGGAAGCAAGTCCCCGCAGCAATGTTCCAACATCAAGTGGAAAGCCTTCCCAGAAGAGTGGAGGCTGTTTTCGCAGCAAAGGGGGACCAACTCCATATTAATGCCCATGAGATGTTCGACGGGCAGATGTCCACATTCTTTTGGTCATGTAGTGTTTGTTTGTTTGTTTTTTCCTCATGAAGCGCTTTGAGATTTCTATTATGAAAAGCGCTATAGAAGTTTAATAAATTATTATTATTATTATTACTGTAAGTTCAAGTGGAGATTTGACCTCTACCTGTGGGCTGTGGCTGGTGGCTGACCAGGCTGGGGGGTTTGGAGGAGATGATGGGGGCGTGGCTGACCCCGTTCTCTGCTGGCAAGGTCACCCGGGGGTCAGGCTCCATTGGGTCATCACCAGCCGCCTCCACCTAACAATCAAATACATTGACAGCGCAACTGATAAGGTGCCTTTATGAGGCATTTTTCACTGAGCCTCAAAAAACTTTGTCAGGTCCACACAGTACTGGTCATATTGACTTATCACATCATCTGACTAGAGTGTCAGCGTCTGCCCAATGTACTGTACAGCTGAAGTCGGAAGTTTCACAATTCCTGACATTTAATCCTAGTAAAAAATCTCTGTTTTAGGTCAGTTAAGATCACCACTTTATTTTAAGAATGCGAAATGTCAGAATAATAGCAGAGAGAATGATTTATTTCAGATTTTATTTATTTCATCACATTCCCAGTGGTTCAGAAGTTTACATACACTCAGTTAGTATTTGGTAGCATTGCCTTGAAATTGTTTAACTTGGGTCAAACGTTTTGGGTAGCCTTCCACAAGCTTCCCACAATAAGTTGGGTGAATTTTGGCCCATTCCGCCTGACAGAGCTGGTGTAACTGAATCAGGTTTGTAGGCCTCCTTGCTCGCGTATGCTTTTTCAGTTCTGCCCACAAATCTTTTATAGGATTAAGGGCAGGGCTTTGTGATGGCCATTCCAATACCTTGACTTTGTTGTCCTTAAGCCACTTTGCCACAACTTTGGAAGTATGCTTGGGGTCATTGTCCATTTGGAAGACCCATTTCCGACGTCACCGGTCTTCTAGCCATCGCCGCTCCATTCTTTCATTGTTCTATTTGTTTTGTCTTGTTCCCTGCACACCTGGTTTACATTCCCTAATCACACTGCATATATATATTCCTCTGTTCCCCCCATGTCTTTATGTGGAATTGTTTTGTTTTGTGTTTATTGTATCGCGCCTGTCTGGTTTTTTCACCCTGGGCATTGCCTGTACTCTATTGGGGAAATTGTGGTGAAACTTATGGTTGTATTCTTGATGGTATTTTGCGCTTGTCACTTTTGCTGGTTGGCAGAGTTGTAGCTGTTTGCGCCCATCTGTTATTGCTCTTGGCAAATAAAGTCTCTGCTCTCCTGCACTTGCCTCGAATGACCAGCAGCGAAAACCCTGACATGGTTGGGATGGTGTTCTTCGGCTTGCAAGCCTCCCCCTTTTTCCTCCAAACATAACGATGGTCATTATGGCCAAACAGTTCTATTTTTGTTTCATCATACCAGAGGACATTTATCCAAAAAGTACGATATTTGTCCCCATGTGGAGTTACAAACCGTAGTCTGGCTTTTTTTATGGCGGTTTTGGAGCAGTGACTTCTTCCTTGCTGAGCGGCCTTTCAGGTTATGTCGATATAGGACTTGTTTTACTGTGGATAAAGATACTTTTGTACCTGTTTTCTCCAGCATCTTCACAATGTCCTTTGATGTAGTTCTGGGATTGATTTGCACTTTTCGCACCAAAGTACATTCACCTCTAGAAGACAGAATGCGTCTCCTTCCTGAGCAGTATGAATGCTGCTTGGTCCCATGGTGTTTATACTTGCGTACTATTGTTTGTACAGATGAAGTTGGTACCTTCAGGCATTTGGAAATTGCTCCCAAGGATGAACCAGACTTGTGGAGGGCTACAAATTTCTGAGGTCTTGGATGATTTATTTTGATTTTCCCATGATGTTAAGTAAAGAGGCACTGCGTTTTAAGGTAGGCCTTGAAATACATCCACAGGTACACCTCCAATTGACTCAAATGATGTCAATTAGCCTATCAAAAGCTTCTAAAGACATGGCATCATTTTCTGGAATTTTCCAAGCTTTTTAAAGGCACAGTCAATTTAGTGTATGTAAACTTCTGACCCACTGGAATTGTGATACAGTGAATTATAAGTGAAATAATCTGTCTGTAAACAATTGTTGGAAAAATTACTTGTGTCATGCACAAAGTAGGTGTCCTAACAGACTTGCCAAAACTATAGTTTTATTATTTTATTTTACCTTTATTTAACTAGGCAAGTCAGTTAAGAACAAATTCTTATTTTCAATGACGGCCTAGGAACAGTGGGTTAACTGCCTGTTCAGGGGCAGAACGACAGATTTGTACCTTGTCAGCTCGGGGGTTTGAACTTGCAACCTTGCGGTTACTAGTCCAACGCTCTAACCACTAGGCTAACCTGCCGCCCCGGCAGGAGTGTGGAGTGGTTGAACAACGAGTTTTAATGACTCCAACCTAAGTGTATGTAAACTTCTGACTTCAACTGTATGTCACATTACAACCCAACACATACATGGTTCTGCTCAATGTTTTTGCCGCCTATGCAATGAGATGAGAGTAGAACCATACGATTCCATGACTCAAATATACGACACCACAATCAACACACCACACACACAGAGCGTACGTGCAGCCTGTTGGAAACCTTGTAGACATAGCTGTGGTACCCCACTCTCAGCATGGCTCAGACCAACGTCACACTGACAACACTCTCTAAAGTTTCACTAACATTTAGCCAATGTTCTTACGTTGTCTCAAAGGTCTCCTAACGCTCTCTACTACTTTCTCCAAACGTTTCCTCTAGGTTCTCCCAACGTTCTCTCTAGGTTCTCTTCAACCTTGACTTGTTTTAGTACTTGGCGTGTATTTCTTTCAAATATTATTCCAATAAACCACCTGTTACTGAGTCGTCCCTCCCTGAACTGGTTCTGTTTTCCTCTGCTCTCCTCTTCTATCTAATGGGAAACATGTTAACATTGCCAAAGCAACTGAAGTAGATCATAAACAAAAGAGAAATAAACAATGAAAAAATTAACAGTAAACATTACACTCACAGAAGTTCCATAAGAATAAAGACATTTCAAATGTCATATTGTGTATATATACAGTGTTGTAACGATGTGCAAATGGTTATCGTACAAAAGGGAAAATAAACAAACATAAATATGGGTTGTATTTACAATGGTGTTTGTTCTTCACTAGCTGCTCTTTTCTTGTGGCAACAGGTCACAACTCTTGCTGCTGTTATGGCACACTGTGGTATTTCACCCAGTAGATATGGGAGTGTATCAAAATTGGGTTTGTTTTTGAATTCTTTGTGAATCTGTGTCATCTGAGGGAAATATGTGTCTCTAATATGGTCATACATTTGGCAGGAGGTTAAGAAGTGCAGCTCAGTTTCCACCTCATTTTGTTGGTAGTGTGCACATAGCCTGTCTTCTCTTGAGAGCCAACGGCAGCCTTTCTCAATAGCAAAGCTATGCTCACTGAGTCTGTACATAGTCAAAGCTTTCCTTAAGCTTGGGTCAGTTACAGTGGTCAGGTATTCTGCCACTGTGTACTCTCTGTATAGGGCCAAATAGCATTCTAGTTTGCTCAGTTTTTTTGTTAATTCTTTCCAATGTGTCAAATAATACTATTTTAGTTGTTTCATGATTTGGTTTAATCTCCCTCTGTCTCTGAACCTCCAGTGGAAAGACAACTAACTCACTAGGCGACCGTTGCCATGGTGTCGGCATGTACAAGCTCTCCATTGACTGTCCCAGTGGGTAATAAGCTCAACCCATCCACCGTCCCTCACCTCATAACCCTCACCACGCAATTCCTAACCCCTGGTCAATAGCTCTAACTCAATCATCTCTTCACAAAGCGACAGGCCTCAGTTCCTAACCCCTGGTCAATAGCTCTAAACCAAAGAGAGGACTACTGGGAGATGCTCATTGATCTGTTACAGGTCGATTAGTGTGGACACACACACACACACACACTCCCGCACGCACGCAAGCACACACGCATGCACGCACGCACACGCAAGCACACACACAAACACACACAAATACAAAAACACACACACCTCTCTGCTGTCCTCTTCCTCTGCCCCCTCCTCCAAAGTGAGAGCTGCCAGTTGATTGGCTCTCTGCTCCATCAGGTTGACGTAACGGATGGGATTGGACAATGCCTCGATGACATCTGAGAAAGAGATCAGAGTGAGGGAGGGGACAGAATGTATCATAGATGATGTTATGTAAGCCCGTGGAAACATCAACATGGTAGAACTCTATGGTTAGTTACTGTATATACCAGTATTCTGTAAGGTATGTCAACCACTGTACCTGCAAATGTATCAGGGACATAGTCCTTGACCTCTACATAGACAAACAGAGCAGGGAGGGTCAGAGCCTGGTTCTTCTCATTCCTCAGACCAATGTAGTGATAACCTGGAACACACACACATGGGTCGTGATCAGAAGTTCAAGGACTGCTTACACAGTATCACTCAAGCAGAACAATAGACCAGAATAGTAGTCAGTCAGGCTAACAGGCTGTAAGCCTCACCTGGGCGGATGGCATTCACAGGAATGATGCGATGGCCAATGAACTTCCCTCCATCTTCAAACACAGATATCCTCATCGAGGCCAGAGTGGGCAGTACCACCTGCGGAATGACAGACACACACACACACAAACACACACGCACCCATGTAAGAAAGGAGACACTTTGATAACGACAGCCTCCTCCTCCTAGATAATGTTGACAGATTACCCTGGGAGGTCTGGATTTTTTTTATTATTAAGAACTACAAATCCCATAACACTTTGCTCTATGATGTTTTAAACAGTAATTTACACACATAATTCAATAGAACATTATGTACATCTATAGGTGTGCATTCTTGAAGATCAAGGTCTCCTCCTCCCAGATAATGTTGACAGCATTCGGTGATCTTAAAGAACTACAAATCCCATAACAGTCGGCGCTACATTGTGGTTTACCTTCTTGAGGACAAAGGCCTCCTCCTCCCAGACAGGGTTGACAGCGTTGCCCTGAGACGTCTTGGTCTTAAAACCCTTCCTTCTGGTGTCCACCGGCAGACCAAACATGTCTATCTCCACATACGTCCCCACCTTCTTATCAGTCAGGAACTGGCCTGAGATGATCTGGAGAGAGATAGATGAAGATATTAAGTGAGCGTTGTAATGTCCGTGCACACATACACAAGCATGCACACATACACGCATACATACTAATACACATGTACGCAAGCACGCACACACACACACACACACACACACACACACACGCACCCACACACACAGATACACACCTTAACAGACAATGTGTTGGCTACGATGCCGTCCACAGTGCTCTCAGCGAAGGGATCAAAGTGTTTGTCTGGTCGTCTCATGAACTCTGGTTTCAGCCTGTAACCACACTTTCCATTGTACTCATACATACCCAGGTTCAACATCATGGACAGGTCTAGGGGGTAGAGAGAGGGAGAGGGGGAGAGAGAGAGAGATAGAGAAAGGGGGAGAGAGATGTTAAGGGAAAGAGAGAGAGAGGGCAGAGAGAGAGAGAGGGATAAATATACAGAGGGAGGGAGAAAGAAAGGTAAAGGGAGAGAGAGAGGGAGAAAGAGAGGGAGAGAGAGAGGGAGAGAGAGAGGGAGAAAGAGAGGGAGAAAGAGAGGGAGAGAGAGAGGGAGAAAGAGAGGGAGAGAGAGGGAGAAAGAGAGGGAGAGAGAGAGGGAGAAAGAGAGGGAGAGAGAGGGAGAAAGAAAGAAAGGTAAAGGGAGAGAGGGAGAAAGAGAGGCAGAGAGAGAGAGAGAAAGAGGGAGAGCGGGAGAAAGAGAGGGAGAGAGAGAGGGAGAAATAAAGGTAAAGGGAGAGAGAGAGGGAGAAAGAGAGGGAGAAATAAAGGTAAAGGGAGAGAGAGTGAGAAAGAGAGGGAGAGAGAGAGGGAGAAAGAAAGAAAGGTAAAGGGAGAGAGGGAGAAAGAAAGGGAGAAAGAGAGGGAGAAAGAGAGGGAGAGAGAGAGGGAGAAAGAAAGGGAGAGAGAGAGGGAGAAAGAGAGGGAGGGAGAGAGAGAGGGAGAAAGAGAGGGAGAGAGAGCGGGAGAAAGAGAGGGAGAAAGAAAGAAAGGTAAAGGGAGAGAGGGAGAAAGAGAGGGAGAAAGAGAGGGAGAGAGAGAGGGAGAAAGAGAGGGAGAGAGAGCGGCAAAAAGAGAGGGAGAGAGAGAGGGAAAAAGAAAGAAAGGTAAAGGGAGAGAGGGAGAAAGAGAGGGAGAAAGAGAGGGAGAGAGAGAGAGAGAGGGAGAGAGAGAGCGGGAGAAAGAGAGGGAGAGAGAGCGGGAGAAAGAGAGGGAGAGAGAGAGGGAGAAAGAAAGAAAGGTAAAGGGAGAGAGGGCGAAAGAGAGGGAGAGAGAGAGGGAGAAAGAGAGGGAGAGAGAGCGGGAGAAAGAAAGGTAAAGGGAGAGAGAGAGGGAGAAAGAAAGGTAAAGAGAGGGAGAAAGAAAGGTAAAGGGAGAGAGAGAGGGAGAAAGAGAGGGAGAAAGAGAGGGAGAGAGAGGGAGAAAGAAAGAAAGGTAAAGGGAGAGAGGGAGAAAGAGAGGGAGAGAGAGAGGGAGAAAGAGAGGGAGAAAGAAAGGTAAAGGGAGAGAGAGGGAGAAAGAGAGGGAGAGAGAGAGAGGGAGAAAGAGAGGGAGGGAGAGAGAGGGAGAAAGAGAGGGAGAGAGAGCGGGAGAAAGAGAGGGAGAAAGAAAGAAAGGTAAAGGGAGAGAGGGAGAAAGAGAGGGAGAAAGAGAGGGAGAAAGAGAGGGAGAGAGAGAGGGAGAAAGAGAGGGAGAGAGAGTGGCAGAAAGAGAGGGAGAGAGAGAGGGAGAAAGAAAGAAAGGTAAAGGGAGAGAGAGAGGGAGAAAGAGAGGGAGAAAGAGAGGGAGAAAGAAAGGTAAAGGGAGAGAGGGAGAAAGAGAGGGAGAGAGAGAGAGGGAGAGAGAGAGGGAGAAAGAGAGGGAGAGAGAGAGGGAGAAAGAAAGGTAAAGGGAGAGAGGGAGAGAGAGAGGGAGAGAGAGAGGGAGAAAGAAAGTTAAAGGGAGAGGGGAGAAAGAGAGAGAGAGAGAGAGAGAGAGAGAGAGAGGGAGAAAAAGATAGGGAGACAGGGATATAGATACAGAGGGAGTGAGTGAGAAAATGAGGGAAAGGGAGAGGGAGAGGGAGAGGGAGAGTGAAAGACAGAAAAGGGGGAGATAGGGGGATGGAGAGGGAGAGGGGAGAGAGAAGAGAGAGTGAGGGGAGAGAGAGATGAAGGGAGAGAGACACAAATGAAATAAAATGTTGTTAGACCCATGCGCCAAATACAACAGGTCACCTTACAGTGAAATGCTTACAGTCCTTACGAGCCCTTAACCAACAATGCAGTTAAAAAATATATAATAATAATATATATATATAAATTAATAAGAAATAAAAGTAAAGTGATTAAAGAGCAGCAGTAAAATAACAATAGCGAGACTATATATTTGGGGGGTACCGGTACAGAGTCAATGTGCGGGGGCACCAGTTAGTCGAGGTAATTGAGGTAATATGTAGGTAGAGTTATTAAAGTGACTATGCATAGATGATAACAACAGAGATTAGCAGCAGTGTAAAAGAGGGAGGGGGGGCAATGCAAATAGTCTGGGAAGCCATTTGACTAGATGTTCAGGAGTCTTATGGCTTGGGGGTAGAAGCTGTTTAGAAGCCTCTTGGACCTAGACTAGGCACTTCGGTACCACTTGCCGTGCGGAAGGGAGGGAGAGGAAAGAGAAAGGGAGGGGAGATAGAGCTGGAGGGGAGATAGAGATGGAGGGAGGGAGGAAGAGAGGGAGAGGAAAGAGAAAGGGAGGAGAGATAGAGATGGAGGGGAGATAGAGATGGAGGGAGGGAGGAAGAGAGGGAGAGGAAAGAGAAAGGGAGGAGAGATAGAGATGGAGGGGAGATAGAGATGGAGGGAGGAAGAGAGGGAGAGGAAAGAGAAAGGGAGGAGAGATAGAGACGGAGGGAGGAAGAGAGGGAGAGGAAAGAGAAAGGGAGGAGAGAGATGGAGGGGAGATAGAGATGGAGGGAGGGAGGAAGAGAGGGAGAGGAAAGAGAAAGGGAGGGGAGATAGAGATGGAGGGGAGATAGAGATGGAGGGAGGAAGAGAGGGAGAGGAAAGAGAAAGGGAGGGGAGATAGAGATGGAGGGAGGAAGGAAGAGAGGGAGAGGAAAGAGAAAGGGAGGGGAGATAGAGATGGGGGGAATAGATACAGAGGGAGGGAGGAAGAGTGGGAGAGGAAAGAGAAAGGTTGTGGAGATAGAGATGGAGGGGAGATAGATACAGAGGGAGGGAGGAAGAGAGGGAGAGGAAAGGGAGGGGGAGAGAGAGAGAGCGTGGGATGGATTGACGGAGGGATGGGGGGAGGGAGGGAGCGGGAAAGAGAGAGGGAGATGAGAAGAAGGGAGAGAGGTGTTAGAAAGATACAGATGTACACATAGCCCTTCCCATACTCAGGTTCAATGATGTAAACAGCTCTGAGAGATATATATCACCTTAATAAAATAGTGTGTGTGTGTGTTGATGTAGGTCTTACCTATGGTCTGGAAGTTCAGGGCCACCAGTTGACAGCCTGCATTCCAGAAGAGCTGAGGGTTATAGTTGGAGGAGTCTACTCTGGTGCCTTTAGGGTAGATACGACTCAGCTGCAGCTTGTTATACCTGAACACGCTCCGTTAAGGACAGGACACCTTGGGCCTCATTATCAACCATACATTCATTTCTCACAAAATGTTGGCGTACGTGGAGATTCTAGGATTTGGGTGCGCAAGAACACATATGCGTGTTTTCATTGATAGATCAGAGCCATACTATATTTCTAAGCTCGTGAACGAGTGTTACAATCCAGCCTGCAATATGCACTCCATCACCTTTTATGGGAACAAAAACACTGTCATTTGCAGTATGATTTGAAGATGTTGGAACTGGGCCATGACAGTTTGATCACATTTCTGCACAGGTGTGGGCAGAATGTTTTCATCTTTTTCAGCTACTTTTTTAAACTAAAAATGCATGCCATCTATAGCGAGTGCTAAACACTGCCAGCGCATTCTGTAAGATTGATTTATTGTCTATTGAACGATACAAAAGTAAATGCTGCCTACAGCCTGCAATTCTCTGCAAAATATGAATTGTTGTTCAATATCTTGTTTATCAATGAATGATTGTCTCCTTTAACAGGTTACTATGTCCAGCTCCTATTGAACAGTAATACTGTAGTCTACCCATACTGACATGGGCTACAAGTCTATTTACTGTTGAGCATATTTGGCTAGTGAATGAGTAATGGATAAATAGTAGCCTAACATTTGTTGTGTAGCTGGAATACCTCAGTCAGTTGATCAACCACTAGAAGTTGAGCGTACGCATGGTCTGAGATTTGCGCGTGTACATACACTTCAAGTTCAAAATGAAAAAAGACTAACCTTTTGATAAATGAGGCTCCTGGACTTAACCAGGTGATTTACAAGTTCACCTTGCTTTTGGTGTACATTTTCACTCGAAACTGTTTCAACAAATGGAACAATTTGAACAGACATTTGAAGTAAATATTCCACGGAGAGTGGGGAAGGATACTCAACAAACTCCACAGGTGACTTAGTGAGCTGCTCCAAGGCTTTGGTCTCCACAAACGATGACATCTGATAGCTCCGATTGATCTCTGGAACAACAGCAATTGATTGATTGATAAATTCATTTAAAAAATGGCATAATTTTAAACAGCACATCTGTGAGAACAGAACAACTCATTTGAGTTGGTGTGTATTCAAACTGAGAAAAAATGTGGTTCACAATCACAGTAAATATTTAAGTGTGCTCTAAACAGGTGTTGAGTTGTGGTCACGAGTGATGGTCCTACTTTTGGAGGCCTCGAAGGAGTTAAATTTGACTGGCTGGACATAACTGACCAGGTTGGACATCTCCTCTGTGGCAAACGCCTCGCTGCCCGCTGTACCCTGGAGGAGGAACACACAACAGTCAGAAAGAGAATCCTCCTCTCTCCTCCTCTCCTCCTTGTTTGACTATTGAAACATAGCCCGAGAAGTAAGTGTGTTTCTGAATCTCCACTAGGGGGCAGCCTAAGAACAGCATACATGTAACAAGAGACCTGATGGCGCAGGAGCAAGAATGAAGATGTACCTCATCCATGGACCCCTTTTTACAGTCATCGTCATCATCATCCTCATCGTCACTCTCTGCCTCAACTTCACCTGAAAGACAAACGCAGGTTTAAGTTAGCTTCTCAGACTACATGCTGGTGATGACTGAATGCTGTATGGTCAGAGAGCAAGCCCCAGGGTTAGACTTATGAAGGGGGTGGATGGAGCAGGAAGCCCCAGGGTTAGACTTATGAAGGGGGTGGATGGAGCAGGAAGCCCCAGGGTTAGACTTATGAAGGGGGTGGATGGAGCAGCAAGCCCCAGGGTTAGACTTATGAAGGGGGTGGATGGAGCAGGAAGCCCCAGGGTTAGACTTATGAAGGGGGTGGATGGAGCAGGAAGCCCCAGGGTTAGACTTATGAAGGGGGTGGATGGAGCAGGAAGCCCCAGGGTTAGACTTATGAAGGGGGTGGATGGAGCAGCAAGCCCCAGGATTAGACTTATGAAGGGGGTGGATGGAGCAGGAAGCCCCAGGGTTAGACTTATTAAGGGGGTGGATGGAGCAGCAAGCCCCAGGGTTAGACTTATGAAGGGGGTGGATGGAGCAGCAAGCCCCAGGGTTAGACTTATGAAGGGGGTGGATGGAGCAGGAAGCCCCAGGGTTAGACTTATGAACGGGGTGGATGGAGCAGGAAGCCCCAGGGTTAGACTTATGAAGGGGGTGGATGGAGCAGCAAGCCCCAGGGTTAGACTTATTAAGGGGGTGGATGGAGCAGCAAGCCCCAGGGTTAGACTTATGAAGGGGGTGGATGGAGCAGCAAGCCCCAGGGTTAGACTTATGAAGGGGGTGGATGGAGCAGGAAGCCCCAGGGTTAGACTTATGAACGGGGTGGATGGAGCAGGAAGCCCCAGGGTTAGACTTATGAAGGGGGTGGATGGAGCAGCAAGCCCCAGGGTTAGACTTATGAAGGGGGTGGATGGAGCAGCAAGCCCCAGGGTTAGACTTATGAAGGGGGTGGATGGAGCAGCAAGCCCCAGGGTTAGACGTATGAAGGGGGTGGATGGAGCAGGAAGCCCCAGGGTTAGACTTATGAAGGGGGTGGATGGAGCAGCAAGCCCCAGGGTTAGACTTATGAAGGGGGTGGATGGAGCAGGAAGCCCCAGGGTTAGACTTATGAAGGGGGTGGATGGAGCAGCATGCCCCAGGGTTAGACTTATGAAGGGGGTGGATGGAGCAGGAAGCCCCAGGGTTACTCTTATGAAGGGGGTGGATGGAGCAGCAAGCCCCAGGGTTAGACTTATGAAGGGGGTGGATGGAGCAGCAAGCCCCAGGGTTAGACGTATGAAGGGGGTGGATGGAGCAGGAAGCCCCAGGGTTAGACTTATGAAGGGGGTGGATGGAGCAGCAAGCCCCAGGGTTAGACTTATGAAGGGGGTGGATGGAGCAGCAAGCCCCAGGGTTAGACGTATGAAGGGGGTGGATGGAGCAGGAAGCCCCAGGGTTAGACTTATGAAGGGGGTGGATGGAGCAGCAAGCCCCAGGGTTAGACTTATGAAGGGGGTGGATGGAGCAGGAAGCCCCAGGGTTAGACTTATGAAGGGGGTGGATGGAGCAGCATGCCCCAGGGTTAGACTTATGAAGGGGGTGGATGGAGCAGGAAGCCCCAGGGTTAGACTTATGAAGGGGGTGGATGGAGCAGCAAGCCCCAGGGTTAGACTTATGAAGGGGGTGGATGGAGCAGCAAGCCCCAGGGTTAGACGTATGAAGGGGGTGGATGGAGCAGGAAGCCCCAGGGTTAGACTTATGAAGGGGGTGGATGGAGCAGCAAGCCCCAGGGTTAGACTTATGAACGGGGTGGATGGAGCAGCAAGCCCCAGGGTTAGACTTATGAAGGGGGTGGATGGAGCAGCAAGCCCCAGGGTTAGACTTATGAAGGGGGTGGATGGAGCAGGAAGCCCCAGGGTTGTACTTATGAAGGGGGTGGATGGAGCAGGAAGCCCCAGGGTTAGACTTATGAAGGGGGTGGATGGAGCAGCAAGCCCCAGGGTTAGACTTATGAAGGGGGTGGATGGAGCAGCAAGCCCCAGGGTTAGACTTATGAAGGGGGTGGATGGAGCAGCAAGCCCCAGGGTTAGACTTATGAACGGGGTGGATGGAGCAGCAAGCCCCAGGGTTAGACTTATGAAGGGGGTGGATGGAGCAGCAAGCCCCAGGGTTAGACTTATGAAGGGGGTGGATGGAGCAGGAAGCCCCAGGGTTAAAACCCCAGGGTTTTGCTTAGTGTGCTTCAGAGAGCGGATGTGGTGCAGTCACACACCTTCCTACCAGACTTGTTTTTGAGTTGCTGTGCGTTTTGTTGCCAACCTGTTTTGCTACCTGACAAATTTACGGTTTTTACTTTTTAATTACCGTTTATATTTTTGTTTTTTCCTACTCAACTTTTTCACTCCGGACGCTTTATCTGGACACGATTCGTCAGGACCTCCAACAGCCGAAGCTAAGTAGTAACATTAACATGATGCCTTCTAATTGTAGTCGCTGTACTCGCCTTACGGCGAGGATAGCTGTGCTACAAGCCCAGCTTCAGACGCAATCGCTAGGCAAGGGTAATTTCAGTGTAGGAAAGGATGAAACAGCGTCTGTGCCACCAGTAAGTACAGATAGTAGTATAAATCCCCTGGCACAGTCCCCGCAGCCGGACAACTTTCTCACGGTTTCTGGAAGGAAATGCTGTAGGAACGCTCAACCGGTGTCGCTCATTCAGCCGACAGAAACTTTCAACCGGTTTTCCCCATTAAGCAGCGGGTCGGAGTCAGAGGCCGAGTCTTCTCTGGTCTCTACTCCTCCCGTTACGGGGTCTGAGACGCCGAAGCTTCCCACCATTAGCTCTGACAAATTGAAAACTCTAGTCATTGGCGACTCCATTACCCGCAGTATTAGACTTCAGAATCATCCAGCGATCATACACTGTTTACCGGGGGGCAGGGCTACCGACGTTAAGGCTAATCTGAAGATGGTGCTGGCTAAAGCTAAAACTGGCGAGTGTAGAGAGTATAGAGATATTGTTATCCACGTCGGCACCAACGATGTTAGGATGAAACAGTCAGAGATCACCAAGCGCAACATAGCTTCTGCGTGTAAATCAGCTAGAAAGATGTGTCGGCATCGAGTAATTGTCTCTGGCCCCCTCCCAGTTAGGGGGAGTGATGAGCTCTACAGCAGAGTCTCACAACTCAATCGCTGGTTGAAAACTGTTTTCTGCCCCTCCCAAAAGATAGAATTTGTAGATAATTGGCCCTCTTTCTGGGACTCGCCCACAAACAGGACCAAGCCTGACCTGCTGAGGAGTGACGGACTCCATCCTAGCAAACAGGACCAAGCCTGACCTGCTGAGGAGTGACGGACTCCATCCTAGCTGGAGGGGTGCTCTCATTTTATCTACCAACATAGACAGGGCTCTAACTCCTCTAGCTCCACAATGAAATAGGGTGCAGGCCAGGCAGCAGGCTGTTAGCCAGCCTGCCAGCATAGTGGAGTCTGCCACTAGCACAGTCAGTGTAGTCAGCTCAGCTATCACCATTGAGACCGTGTCTGTGCCTCGACCTAGGTTGGGCAAAACTAAACATGGCGGTGTTCGCCTTAGCAATCTCACTAGGATAAAGACCACCTCCATTCCTGTCATTATTGAAAGAGATCATGATACCTCACATCTCAAAATAGGGCTACTTAATGTTAGATCCCTTACTTCAAAGGCAATTATAGTCAATGAACTAATCACTGATCATAATCTTGATGTGATTGGCCTGACTGAAACATGGCTTAAGCCTGATGAATTTACTGTGTTAAATGAGGCCTCACCTCCTGGCTACACTAGTGACCATATCCCCCGTGCATCCCGCAAAGGCGGAGGTGTTGCTAACATTTACGATAGCAAATTTCAATTTACAAAAAAAAAAATGACGTTTTCGTCTTTTGAGCTTCTAGTCATGAAATCTATGCAGCCTACTCAATCACTTTTTATAGCTACTGTTTACAGGCCTCCTGGGCCATATACAGCGTTCCTCACTGAGTTCCCTGAATTCCTATCGGACCTTGTAGTCATAGCGGATAATATTCTAATCTTTGGTGACTTTAATATTCACATGGAAAAGTCCACAGACCCACTCCAAAAGGCTTTCGGAGCCATCATCGACTCAGTGGGTTTTGTCCAACATGTCTCTGGACCCACTCACTGTCACAGTCATACGCTGGACCTAGTTTTGTCCCATGGAATAAATGTTGTGGATCTTAATGTTTTTCCTCATAATCCTGGACTATCGGACCACTATTTTATTACGTTTGCAATTGCAACAAATAATCTGCTCAGACCCCAACCAAGGATCATCAGAAGTCGTGCTATAAATTCACAGACAACACAAAGATTCCTTGATGTCCTTCCAGACTCCTTCTGCCTACCCAAGGACGCCAGAGGACAAAAATCAGTTAACCACCTAACTGAGGAACTCAACTTAACCTTGCGCAATACCCTAGATGCAGTTGCACCCCTAAAAACTAAAAACATTTCTCATAAGAAACTAGCTCCCTGGTACACAGAAAATACCCGAGCTCTGAAGCAAGCTTCCAGAAAATTGGAACGGAAATGGCGCCACACCAAACTGGAAGTCTTCCGACTAGCTTGGAAAGACAGTACTGTGCAGTACCGAAGAGCCCTTACTGCTGCTCGATCATCCTATTTTTCTAACTTAATTGAGGAAAATAAGAACAATCCGAAATTCCTTTTTGATACTGTCGCAAAGCTAACTAAAAAGCAGCATTCCCCAAGAGAGGATGACTTTCACTTTAGCAGTGATAAATTCATGAACTTCTTTGAGGAAAAGATTATGATTATTAGAAAGCAAATTACGGACTCTTCCTTAAATCTGCGTATTCCTTCAAAGCTCAGTTGTCCTGAGTCTGCACAACTCTGCCAGGACCTAGGATCAAGAGAGACACTCAAGTGTTTTAGTACTATATCTCTTGACACAATGATGAAAATAATCATGGCCTCTAAACCTTCAAGCTGCATACTGGACCCTATTCCAACTAAACTACTGAAAGAGCTGCTTCCTGTGCTTGGCCCTACTATGTTGAACATAATAAACGGCTCTCTATCCACCGGATGTGTACCAAACTCACTAAAAGTGGCAGTAATAAAGCCTCTCTTGAAAAAGCCAAACCTTGACCCAGAAAATATAAAAAACTATCGGCCTATATCGAATCTTCCATTCCTCTCAAAAATTTTAGAAAAGGCTGTTGCGCAACAACTCACTGCCTTCCTGAAGACAAACAATGTATACGAAATGCTTCAGTCTGGTTTTAGACCCCATCATAGCACTGAGACGGCACTTGTGAAGGTGGTAAATGACATTTTAATGGCATCGGACCGAGGCTCTGCATCTGTCCTCGTGCTCCTAGACCTTAGTGCTGCTTTTGATACCATCGATCACCACATTCTTTTGGAGAGATTGGAAACCCAAATTGGTCTACACGGACAAGTTCTGGCCTGGTTTAGATCTTATCTGTCGGAAAGATATCAGTTTGTCTCTGTGAATGGTCTGTCCTCTGACAAATCAACTGTAAATTTCGGTGTTCCTCAAGGTTCCGTTTTAGGACCACTATTGTTTTCACTATATATTTTACCTCTTGGGGATGTTATTCGAAAACATAATGTTAACTTTCACTGCTATGCAGATGACACACAGCTGTACATTTCAATTAAACATGGTGAAGCCCCAAAATTGCCCTTGCTAGAAGAATGTGTTTCAGACATAAGGAAGTGGATGGCTGCAAACTTTCTACTTTTAAACTCGGACAAAACAGAGATGCTTGTTCTAGGTCCCAAGAAACAAAGAGATCTTCTGTTGAATCTGACAATTAATCTTAATGGTTGTACAGTCGTCTCAAATAAAACTGTGAAGGACCTCGGCGTTACTCTGGACCCTGATCTCTCTTTTGAAGAACATATCAAGACCATTTCAAGGACAGCTTTTTTCCATCTACGTAACATTGCAAAAATCAGGAACTTTCTGTCCAAAAATGATGCAGAAAAATTAATCCATGCTTTTGTCACTTCCAGGTTAGACTACTGCAATGCTCTACTTTCCGGCTACCCGGATAAAGCACTAAATAAACTTCAGTTAGTGCTAAATACGGCTGCTAGAATCCTGACTAGAACCAAAAAATTTGATCATATTACTCCAGTGCTAGCCTCTCTACACTGGCTTCCTGTCAAAGCAAGGGCTGATTTCAAGGTTTTACTGCTAACCTACAAAGCATTACATGGGCTTGCTCCTATCTATCTCTCTGATTTGGTCCTGCCGTACATACCTACACGTACGCTACGGTCACAAGACGCAGGCCTCCTAATTGTCCCTAGAATTTTTAAGCAAACAGCTGGAGGCAGGGCTTTCTCCTATAGAGCTCCATTTTTATGGAACGGTCTGCCTACCCATGTCAGAGACGCAAACTCGGTCTCAACCTTTAAGTCTCTACTGAAGACTCATCTCTTCAGTGGGTCATATGATTGAGTGTAGTCTGGCCCAGGAGTGGGAGGGTGAACGGAAAGGCTCTGGAGCAACGAACCACCCTTGCTGTCTCTGCCTGGCCGGTTCCCCTCTTTCCACTGGGATTCTCTGCCTCTAACCCTATTACAGGGGCTGAGTCACTGGCTTTACTGGGGCTCTCTCATGCCGTCCCTGGAGGAGGTGCGTCACCTGAGTGGGTTGAGTCACTGATGTGGTCATCCTGTCTGGGTTGGCGCCCCCCCCCCCCCCCCCTTAAGTTGTGCCGTGGCGGAGGTCTTTGTGGGCTATACTCAGCCTTGTCTCAGGATGGTAAGTTGGTGGTTGAAGATATCCCTCTAGTGGTGTGGGGGCTGTGCTTTGGCAAAGTGGGTGGGGTTATATCCTTCCTGTTTGGCCCTGTCCGGGGGTGTCCTCGGAGTGGGCCACAGTGTCTCCTGACCCCTCCTGTCTCAGCCTCCAGTATTTATGCTGCAGTAGTTTATGTGTCGGGGGGCTAGGGTCAGTTTGTTATATCTGGAGTACTTCTCCTGTCCTATTCGGTGTCCTGTGTGAATCTAAGTGTGCGTTCTCTAATTCTCTCCTTCTCTCTTTCTCTCTCTCGGAGGACCTGAGCCCTAGGACCATGCCCCAGGACTACCTGACATGATGACTCCTTGCTGTCCCCAGTCCACCTGGCTGTGCTGCTGCTCCAGTTTCAACTGTTCTGCCTTATTATTATTCGACCATGCTGATCATTTATGAACATTTGAACATCTTGGCCATGTTCTGTTATAATCTCCACCCGGCACAGCCAGAAGAGGACTGGCCATCCCACATATGCTCTCTCTAATTCTCTCTTTCTTTCTCTCTCTCGGAGGACCTGAGCCCTAGGACCATGCCCCAGGAATACCTGACATGATGACTCCTTGCTGTCCCCAGTCCACCTGACTGTGCTGCTGCTCCAGTTTCAACTATTCTGCCTTATTATTATTCGACCATGCTGGTCATTTATGAACATTTGAACATCTTGACCATGTTTTGTTATAATCTCCACCCGGCACAGCCAGAAGAGGACTGGCCACCCCACATAGCCTGGTTCCTCTCTAGGTTTCTTCCTAGGTTTTGGCCTTTCTAGGGAGTTTTTCCTAGCCACCGTGCTTCTTCACCTGCATTGCTTGCTGTTTGGGGTTTTAGGCTGGGTTTCTGTACAGCACTTTGAGATATCAGCTGATGTACGAAGGGCTATATAAAATAAATTTGATTGATTGATTGATTGTTAGACTTATGAAGGGGGTGGATGGAGCAGCAAGCCCCAGGGTTAGACTTATGAAGGGGGTGGATGGAGCAGGAAGCCCCAGGGTTAGACTTATGAAGGGGGTGGATGGAGCAGGAAGCAATAGGGAAATAGATCCACCAAGCTTTTCAGTGGGGTTACTGTAGGGCCACTTAGGGAAAAGGGGGTGTAGGAAAAGGAATTAAGGGAAGGAGCTAGAGAAAGGGAATAAGGGAAGGAAGAAACTAAGGAAGTGACTAGATTTTAGAACTAGGGCTACTAAGGGTTGTTCTAGGACCAGGTAAAGGAGGAGTGTCTGATGAGGTATTTCTATGTATTATGGATCCCCATTGGTTCCTGCCAAGGCAGTAGCTACTCTTCTTAGGGTCCAGCAAAATTAAGGCAGTTATATCCAATTAAAAACATTACATTACCTTTCACAACAGATTTCATAACACATTAAGTGTGTGCCCTTTAGGTGTGTCTATGCCTGTGTGTGTGACTCTTCACAGTCCCTGCTGTTCCATAAGGTGTATTTTTATCTGTTTTTTAAATCACATTTTACTGCTTGCATCAGTTACTTGATGTGGAATAGAATTCCATGTATAGACCAAGGGTATGGCTTGGAAAAGGCTATAAAGACACACCTGACACCCAAACCATATTTTGCTTCAGAATTTATAAAAATGAGGTTAGAGTCAGGTTCAGTTTTCAGTTTTGGCTTGTTGGTTTAAGAGTAGCTGTGTCCTTATAGTCTTTCCCATATGGCTCACCAATGGACTTCCTTCCCTGTGATCTGAGGCTGAGCCCAGCGACTTCTATTGGCTGGGAGGACTCGGTCATCTCCAGGTTGGTCGACCCTGGTGGACAGCAAACAATCAATAACCATTATGTGATACTGTATATGCAGTGGAGGCTGGTGTCACTTTTAAATCGGAGGATGGACTCATTGTAATGGAATGGATGGAACAGTTTCAAACACAGAGGAATCCATTTCCATTCCTGCCATTACAATGAGCCTGTTCCGAGATATTTCCCTTCACCAGTCTCTGCGAAATGCTTCAGAGATCAAGATGGACTGCTGTCGCGCAGGATGAAATGTGTCTGTGACTCTACCAGCAGGGGGCAGTGTGTACCTATATTTAACGAGGCAAGTCAATTAAGAAGTTGTTATTTACGATGACAGCCTAGGAACAGTGGGTTAACGGCCTTGTTCAGGTGCAGAACGACAGATTTTTACCTTCTCAGCTCAGGGATTTGATCTAGCAACCTTTCGGTTACTGACTCATCGTTCTAACCACTAGGCTACCTGCCGCCCCAAGTGTGGCACACAGAAGGACACACACACGCACAGAAGGACACACACACGCACAGAAGGACACACACACGCACAAAAGGACACACACACGCACAAAAGGACACACACACGCACAAAAGGACACACACACACACACAGAAGGACACACACGCGCACAGAAGGACACACTCATGCACAGAAGGACACACACAGTACAGACATTGCAATGTATTGCCCTGGCCACATCTGCAGTCCTCATGCCTCCTTGCAGCATGCCTAAGGCACGTTCACGCAGCTGAGCAGGGACCCTGGGAATCTTTCTTTTGGTGTTTTTCAGAGTCAGTAGAAAGGCCTCTTTAGTATCCTAACTGTTCATAACTGTGACCTTAATTGCCTACCGTCTGTAAGCTGTTAGTGCCTTAACTACCATTCCACAGGTGCATGTTCATTAATTGTTTATGGTTCATTGAACATGGGAAACAGTGTTTAAACCCTTTACAAAGAAGATCTGTGAAGTTATTTGGATTTTTACGAATTATCTTTGAAAAACAGGGTCCTGAAAAAGGGACGTTTCTTTTTTTGCTGAGTTGATATGAATCACAGGAGGTTGGTGCCTCCTTCATTGGGGAGGATAAGCTCATGGTAATAGCTGTTGGGTAATGGTAATGATAATGGTTTCCAGGTGTTTGATGCCATTCTATTTGCTCTGTTCCAGCTATTATTACCATCCTCCCCTCAGCAGCCTCCACTGGTATGAGTAAATGAAGTAGTTAAAAACACAGTTCAGTGTTGGAGAGGGCCAGGAAAGTGATGAATGATCAACTACAGCCAGGTCTTACTATAAGATGTCGGATTTATGATTGGCAAGCAATTCTCCCACCAATATAATTCAAATAAACATCCTCTGTCTGTCAATGGCCGACAAGGGATTTGTGTTTCTGCTGCGTGTGTGTGTGTGTGTGTGTGTGTGTGTGTGTGTGTGTGTGTGTGTGTGTGTGTGTGTGTATGTGTGTGTGTGTGGTGTGTGTGTGTGTGTGTACTGTAACCATACCTGCGCTGGGAGAAGAGGGCTCATGCACACTAGATGAGTCACTGTAGGTATTGGAGGCCTGTTCTGACAGTTTCTTCTTGGTACTTGATGTCTTGATGTGTTTCTTCTTGTTCTTCACCAGAATCTTTCCCATCAGATCCATTGGACTGGGCAGGGGCACCCCTGTCTCCAACTAGAGACAGAGAGAGAGAGGAAAGACAGAGAGAGAGGGATAGAAGGAGAGAGAGAGAGAGAGAGAGAGAGAGAGAGTGAGAGAGGGGGGGAGAGGAGAGGAGAGACAGAGAGAGAGGGATAGAAGGAGAGAGAGAGAGAGAGAGAGAGAGAGAGAGAGAGAGAGAGAGAGTGTGAGGGAGGGAAGAGACAGATAGTAGAGAGAGAGAGAGGGAGTTAGACTCTTTACTTGAGAGTAACAACCAAGGTTCCTACTAATGATGATGTTGGTGGGCGTGTGTATTAGGCAATAGTTTCAAAACAAACTTGGTTTTGTGATGATGACAGGGTGTTGGTCAGTCATAGTGTAAAATGCTTCTTAGTGACCTGAATGAAATAAGGCTCTTACAGGCTGTGATGGCAAGCAACTGTTTAGTTTACAAGCTTCAACACTTTCTACGCCCCAGAATGGGGTTTCCTTTGGGGAGAGTGGGAGTGTATGCTTACAACACTCTCTCTCTCTGGAGAGCAGACTTGAGTAGACACAGCACTGGTTTATTCATGTGATGCCCTTCTGTTCTGTTGGATCACACTGCTGATGCCCATTGATAAAGGAGTGTTACATGCTGACCAAACCGGACGCGTGCGTGCGTCCACCATCACGCGCACGTTGATTTTGTTCATCCACACCAGAAGTGATCAGGACACGCAGGTTGAAATATCAAAACAAACTCTGAGCCAATTATATTCATTTGGGGACAGGTCAAAAAGCATTAAACATGTATGGCAATTTAGCTAGCTAGCTTGTAGTTGCTAGCTAATTTGTCCTGGGATATAAACATTGGGTTGTTATTTTAGCTGAAATGCACAAGGTCCTCTACTCCTACAATTAATCCACAGATAAAACGGTATATCAAGTTCATTTCTAGTCATCTCTCTTCCTTCAGGCTTCTTTTTCTTCTTTGGACTTTATATGACGGTTGGCAACCAACTTTACAGCATTACTACAACCAACTTTACAGCATTACTACAACCAACTTTACAGAATTACTACTCTAACTGACTGGAGTGTGGACCTCAGTTCATCTTTCAATCACCCACGTGGGTATATGCTCCTAAAAACCAATGAGGAGATGGGAGAGGCTGGACTTGGGTCACAAACAGAACCAATTTTTATTTTACCGCCTATCCATGCAGCCGCTCGCTGATGCGCACGAGCAGTGTGGGTACAATGATTGAAAAACTTGTATGTGTACATTTATTTTGCTATGCGAGCAGCGTGGTTAGCCTGTTAGAAGACACTGAGCTTCATCACACAATCGCATGCAAGCGCTCGTACACGTAGGTAAACGCTTGCACACAGGCACGCATCACACACACACACACACACACACAATTACCAACTTTCTCAGCTTTAAACAGCATCACACTTCTGAGCATCTGCCATATCTACTTGTCTTCAGTTGTCTTTCATCCTCAACTAAGAGAACATCTTGATCCAAACACATACACGATACTTCTCACCAAAAAGCAGAGCAGCATTTCCGCTTAATGGACTGTAAAGAACATCACACTTCTAGCTTAGTCAGCACTGCTTCCGCCTGATTCAGCTCACACCGAGGCTCAAACCCAGGACCTCTGCCTTGCTAGCATGAGTCCACCCTCCCGAAGCGGCTAACCAGTTGGCGCCACTGAAGTGAACAATTCTGCAGTGCAAGTGGTGCCACCTCAGGCTGAGGAGGAAGTGTAACACATCCCTATGAGCTGCAGGAGCAACAGAGGGTCATTGATCTGTGAGCAACTTTCCGGAAGCAATCATTCCATTACAACCATCTTTAGTCCCCAATGGCCATGTCCTAAAAATCCCATATCAATCACACTCTGTGGCGAATTTGGCAGCAACAGAAAATTGTTGATACATGCCAGCAAACCCACTACACAACACAACGCTAAACAACATGGTGACACACTGTTATGGCCAACCGCAGTCCCAACACCTTACCACTGCGACACCTGGCTATCAGCGGTGCCTTGTCTGGCGGTGAAACAGTTTATTCAGTCTCATTTACAGCCTTTAAAAAAAACATTGCTGTGTGCTTATGAGTGCATTTGTGCGTGTTTATGTGTGTGTGATTGTTGTTATGTCAGAATAGACTCTGACAAGAAGTTCCTCCACAAAGGGACAATGCAAGCTTTGACTGGTAGCCATGGCAACTGGCTGGAAGGAGATAAGAAAAGCAGCACAGTCTACAGATCATCCCGTAACACAACACGCACACATATAAACACACAGCACACAATAGCTGACTGGTAGGGAGAGAGGACCATGTGCTTGTGATTGCAGACAGATTCAAAGGGTTGGTTTGGATAAAGAGCAATAGAGAGGAAGGGAGGTAGAAAGCTGAGGGAGAAAGAGGGGAGAGGCAGTGGAGAGCGAGAAAGAGAGAGAGGGAATGAGAGATCAAAAAAGACAGGTAAACATGTAGTTTTAGTTGACACGAGGTTTAGAGGGTCACTCAGGGGTGAGGGAGCGGAGAGAGACGTTACACTCACTGGTCCATGTCATAGAGGTGTGTTGAACTGTGTGTTTGACAGTGTGTAAACATGAGTGTTTGTGCAAGCAGGGGTCTTACAGGGTACTTCTCCAGAGGGTCGGTCAGTAACATGTCTCCAAATATTGACCTGCAGTACTCCGCCATCTTGGCCTGCTGCTTGGGCCTGGGAGGCAACACACATACAGCGTTACAACCATTACAATCACCTCACAGTGGCCTAATGTTGGTATTTAGCAATTTGCTACGGAAGTTGATAGCGTTAGTGTGACCGATTGGGATTTGAATCTGGGTGTCCTTGGGGAGCTAACGCAAGTCTCCAGGTTTCAGCTCAGGCAAGGTCACAAAACATGAAAATGTGGCTCACCAAGCCACCTTCGCTGCATTTTCATCTAGCCAGCTAATGGCTTCAGAGTGGCTAGCATGTAGTGAGTCACTATTGACTTAAGAGTGACTAGTATTAGCAAAGATGGTGATAAATGAATGGCCTTTTACCATTGAAAACAATTGTCAGTGTACTAACTGTGTGTGTCTCAGATAGACACCAATCCTATAGCAGCTGGGTCTGGTCAGAGTAGTTCATTAACTTTTATTGAACCAGAAAAAAACTGCGAGTGGGGTGTCTCACTTCCTCTTCCGTCTCTGGTATTAGCATGTAGCTATTAGTTAATGCCCTACTTTAAGAGTGGCTAACATTAGCATATAGCTAATTAGCGCGATACATAAGAGTGGCAAGCATGGCAGCTAAAATTGCACTACCATAACCATAGAATACAGAGGTCCGGAATCACTGTTTGAACTGATGTTAAACAAATCGGAAAAGTGTTGGAGTGTACATTTATCAAAGACATCAAACAAGGTAAACACACAGGCCTGAGATTTGCTGACTTACGAGTCCACGTGGTTCTCAAAGGAGAGGATGACAGGGAAAGGGGAGGTCTTGAAGGCACACTCTGCTATGGCCTCAATCACCTCCTGTAGACACATAGAGAAGACAGACAGGGTGTCAGCACTGGTCAATGACCAATGGGATCAAATATCAATGACTGTGATCGCTGATCAAATTGTATTTTATTTGATGACAGATATAAAATGGCTGGTGGTCAGGCTATCGCAAAATATCTATTATGAATATTTGAAGTACAAGATTGGTACAGTGATTTGGAGAGCCGCTGGTGTAGAGCTTGTTGACTCATTGAACATCTGATAGGGATGTTTAGTAGCATAAGACTAAGTGGTTAAGTGAATTTTACAACCATTTATATCGACGCAAGAGGGTAAATACACTTAATAGCTTACCCTCTATCTCTCTCACACACACACTTCCCCTTCTCTCTCTATCTTCCGCTCATTCCCTCTCTCTCTCTCTCTCTCTCTCATTCCCTCTCTCTCATTCCCTTTCTCTATCAGTCCACTTATACATTTCTATTTCACTCTCAATCAGTGTCATTCTCTTGATCTTACGCTGCGTTTACATAGGCAGCCCAATTCTGACCTTTTTTCCACAAATAGTTTTTTTGACCAATTACATCAGATATTTTCAGAGCTGATCTGATTTGGTAAAAAGACCAATTAGTAAAAAATAATATCTGAATTTGGCTGCCTGTGTAAACTCAGCCATAGTACTCTCACTAAAGACTAAATTCCCTTTATCAATCAATCAATCTCTTCTCCGTCTAGCTCTCTTCTTTCCTCCTCTCCCTCTCTCCTATTGCTCTCTACAATACTTAATACCGTGCAACTCTTTCTCTCCGTCTGCCTGTTTCTCAAACCATATTTAGCTCTCTCTCTCCCCTCTTTCCTTTTCTCTCTCCCTCCCTCCCTCTCCCGTCTTTCCTTTTCTCTCTCCCTCCCTCCCTCTCCCGTCTTTCTCAACTCTCTCCCTCCCTATCCCCTCTTTCCTTCTCTCTCTCTCCCTCTCCCCTCTTTCCTTCTCTCTTCCTCCCTCCCTCTCCCCTCTTTCCTTTTCTCTCTCCCTCTCTCCCTCTCCCGTCTTTCTCAACTCTCTCTCCCTCCCTATCCCCTCTTTCCTTCTCTCTCTCTCCCTCCCTCTCCCCTCTTTCCTTCTCTCTCCCTCCCTCCCTCTCCCCTCTTTCCTTTTCTCTCTCCCTCCCTCCCTCTCCCGTCTTTCTCAACTCTCTCTCCCTCTCTATCCCCTCTTTCCTTCTCTCTCTCTCTCTCCCTCCCTCTCCCCTCTTTCCTTCTCTCTCTCCCTCCCTCTCCCCTCTTTCCTTTTCTCTCCCTCCCTCTCCCCACTTTCCTTCTCTCTTCCTCCCTCCCTCTCCCCTCTTTCCTTTTCTCTCTCCCTCCCTCCCTCTCCCGTCTTTCTCAACTCTCTCCCTCCCTATCCCCTCTTTCCTTCTCTCTCTCTCCCTCCCTCTCCCCTCTTTCCTTCTCTCTCCCTCCCTCCCTCTCCCCTCTTTCCTTTTCTCTCTCCCTCCCTCCCTCTCCCGTCTTTCTCAACTCTCTCTCCCTCCCTCTCCCCTCTTTCCTTCTCTCTCTCTCCCCCTATCCCCTCTTTCCGTCTCTCTCTCACCCTCCCTATCCCCTCTTTCCTTCTCTCTCTCTCCCCCTCTCCCCACTTTCCTTCTCTCTCCCTCCCTATCCCCTCTTTCCTTCTCTCTCTCCCTCCCTCCCTCTCCCCTCTTTCCTTCTCTCTCCCTCCCTCTCCCCTTCCTTCTCTCTTTCCCTCCCTTCTCCCTATTTTTTTCCCTCCTCCTCCATGCCCATTGTCTCGCTTCCACACACTCTTTCTCCATCCCTCCCCATCTCCCTCTCCCTCCATCTCCATCTCTCTCTACTATCTCTCTGGTTCCAGACAGTTTACCTTGAAGGAGATTTCAGTTGTCATGGTGAATCCGTGTGTGATGACAGGTTCTTCTTCGGTGGTGCGTCCCTTCCAGCAGTCCAGCTCGATACAGCGACAACCTGACAGGAGGACCTGCCGATACATCTCTACCGACGAGTTACCTGCCAGCTGACCCGCTACACACGCACGCACGCACACACACACACACACACACACACACACACACACACACACACACACACACACACACACACACACACACACACACACACACACACACAAAACACTTAACCGATTCTTCTTTTAAAGACAGTTAACCACATTATTTAACTAATTTATTCTCTTCCTACTGTGTCAAGACGAGACATTCCCACACATCTCGCGCTCTCATTAGGCACATTAGTCATTAGAGTTACGAGCAGCACTACATTCCACAGAGCAGAGCACTTTCTCCATTAACAAAGCAGTTCTCTCTACATCAGCATCGTATTACCACCGCATATTACCAGACACACTCACCACTGTGTCTGTGAGTGTATGTGGGTATGTGTGTGTGTGTCACTTCAGAAGGCACCCCTGAGCTCCTCTATAAATGCAATCTCATCTCTTCCTTAGGAGCGTGAAGGGATATACACACACACACACACACACACACACACACACACACACACACACACACACACACACACACACACACACACACACACACACACACACACACACACACACACACACACACACACACACACACACACACACACACACACACCACAACTTGCTGGGGATGACAGCATTTTAAGACGCCTCTTACTCCATTACAGGAAAGTTAACTCATAAATGAGTTTCTGGCTTCAGCACAGTTCTGTTTAGAAGCAGATTACAGACGGATCAATGTAAAGAAATAATAATGCCCTGGCCATAAAGTCATCAGTTATGACTTGTTAGAAATATTATTGTCTCCCTCTGCCAAGAGACAGAAATATCCCTTTAAAGCTGACAGTCTGCACCTTAACAAAGTCATTGTATCATTTTAAATCTAAGGTGCAGAGCCAAAACAACAACAAATGTGTCAATGTCCCAATAGTTTTGGAGCTCACTGAATTTCCGGGGTGTTTGAGGGGTGCACTTAAATCTCGCTGGATTGATGGCTCTCATTCTATTCCTGTGGTACTCTTTCATACTCTTGCTTGGGTCATTTTTTCCTGTTAAAGCCACGGTGGCGGAAGTGTTTTCGTATTGCCCTGTCAAACAGAAATTGGCTTAATAGAATACATTGTCTATAAGAACGCTACTTCGTCTGGGATTTAACACATCATCTCGACACTTACATCACAAGAAAGAGAAGAAAGATACATTTATTTTAAAGGGTGTTTGTTTTTTGTTGAATTGGAAAAAAGTTATAATTTAATACAGTGAAATGTTTACAGATTAAATGCGTTGAAATGAAAGCAACTTCCAGAAATGAACACTCAAATTATAGTTAAAAGTATTATGTCTGATCTCGCAAACAATGTAAAGTATGTTTAGATCGGTGTAAACATGTTGATCCAATGGTATCCTGCTATTGCAACTCTTGCTAAATAATGCTAGAGAATGTGACAACAACAGTAATTGATGAGGCAGACTAGACAGAACAGGTGAGTGCAGGTAGGGTAGACAGAACAGGTGAGTGCAGGTAGGGTAGACAGAACAGGTGAGTGCAGGTAGGGTAGACAGAACAGGTGAGTCCTGGTAGGGTAAACAGAACAGGTGAGTGCAGGTAGGGTAAACAGAACAGGTGAGTGCAGGTAGCGTAGACAGAACAGGTGAGTGCAGGTAGGGTAGACAGAACACGTGAGTCCTGGTAGGGTAGACAGAACAGGTGAGTGCAGGTAGGGTAGACAGAACAGGTGAGTGCAGGTAGGGTAGACAGAACAGGTGAGTGCAGGTAGGGTAGACAGAACAGGTGAGTGCAGGTAGGGTAGACAGAACGGGTGAGTGCTGGTAGGGTAGACAGAACAGGTGAGTGCAGGTAGGGTAAACAGAACAGGTGAGTGCTGGTAGGGTAGACAGAACAGGTGAGTGCAGGTAGGGTAGACAGAACAGGTGAGTGCAGGTAGGGTAGACAGAACAGGTGAGTGCTGGTAGGGTAGACAGAACAGGTGAGTGCAGGTAGGGTAGACAGAACATGTGAGTCCTGGTAGGGTAGACAGAACAGGTGAGTGCAGGTAGGGTAGACAGAACAGGTGAGTGCAGGTAGGGTAGACAGAACAGGTGAGTGCAGGTAGGGTAGACAGAACAGGTGAGTGCAGGTAGGGTAGACAGAACGGGTGAGTGCTGGTAGGGTAGACAGAACAGGTGAGTGCAGGTAGGGTAGACAGAACGGGTGAGTGCAGGTAGGGTAGACAGAACAGGTGAGTGCAGGTAGGGTAGACAGAACGGGTGAGTGCTGGTAGCGTAGACAGAACAGGTGAGTGCAGGTAGGGTAGACAGAACGGGTGAGTGCTGGTAGCGTAGACAGAACAGGTGAGTGCAGGTTGTGTAGACAGAACAGGTGAGTGCAGGTAGGGTAGACAGAACAGGTGAGTGCTGGTAGCGTAGACAGAACAGGTGAGTGCAGGTTGTGTAGACAGAACGGGTGAGTGCTGGTAGGGTAGACAGAACAGGTGAGTGCAGGTAGGGTAGACAGAACGGGTGAGTGCTGGTAGCGTAGACAGAACAGGTGAGTGCAGGTAGGGTAGACAGAACGGGTGAGTGCTGGTAGCGTAGACAGAACAGGTGAGTGCAGGTTGTGTAGACAGAACAGGTGAGTGCAGGTAGGGTAGACAGAACAGGTGAGTGCAGGTAGGGTAGACAGAACAGGTGAGTGCTGGTACCGTAGACAGAACAGGTGAGTGCAGGTTGTGTAGACAGAACAGGTGAGTGCTGGTAGCGTAGACAGAACAGGTGAGTGCAGGTTGTGTAGACAGAACAGGTGAGTGCAGGTAGGGTAGACAGAACGGGTGAGTGCTGGTAGCGTAGACAGAACAGGTGAGTGCAGGTAGGGTAGACAGAACGGGTGAGTGCTGGTAGCGTAGACAGAACAGGTGAGTGCAGGTAGGGTAGACAGAACAGCTGAGTGCTGGTAGCGTAGACAGAACAGGTGAGTGCAGGTAGCGTAGACAGAACAGGTGAGTGCAGGTAGGGTAGACAGAACAGGTGAGTGCTGGTAGCGTAGACAGAACAGGTGAGTGCAGGTAGGGTAGACAGAACGGGTGAGTGCAGGTAGGGTAGACAGAACGGGTGAGTGCTGGTAGCGTAGACAGAACAGGTGAGTGCTGGTAGCGTAGACAGAACAGGTGAGTGCAGGTTGTGTAAACAGAACAGGTGAGTGCTGGTAGCGTAGACAGAACAGGTGAGTGCAGGTTGTGTAGACAGAACAGGTGAGTGCAGGTAGGGTAGACAGAACGGGTTAGTGCTGGTAGCGTAGACAGAACAGGTGAGTGCAGGTAGGGTAGACAGAACAGGTGAGTGCTGGTAGCGTAGACAGAACAGGTGAGTGCAGGTTGTGTAGACAGAACAGGTGAGTGCTGGTAGCGTAGACAGAACAGGTGAGTGCAGGTTGTGTAGACAGAACAGGTGAGTGCAGGTAGGGTAGACAGAACGGGTGAGTGCTGGTAGCGTAGACAGAACGGGTGAGTGCTGGTAGCGTAGACAGAACAGGTGAGTGCTGGTAGCGTAGACAGAACAGGTGAGTGCAGGTTGTGTAAACAGAACAGGTGAGTGCTGGTAGCGTAGACAGAACAGGTGAGTGCAGGTTGTGTAGACAGAACAGGTGAGTGCAGGTAGGGTAGACAGAACGGGTTAGTGCTGGTAGCGTAGACAGAACAGGTGAGTGCAGGTAGGGTAGACAGAACAGGTGAGTGCTGGTAGCGTAGACAGAACAGGTGAGTGCAGGTTGTGTAGACAGAACAGGTGAGTGCTGGTAGCGTAGACAGAACAGGTGAGTGCAGGTTGTGTAGACAGAACAGGTGAGTGCAGGTAGGGTAGACAGAACGGGTGAGTGCTGGTAGCGTAGACAGAACAGGTGAGAGCAGGTAGGGTAGACAGAACGGGTGAGTGCTGGTAGCGTAGACAGAACAGGTGAGTGCAGGTAGGGTAGACAGAACAGGTGAGTGCTGGTAGCGTAGACAGAACAGGTGAGTGCAGGTAGCGTAGACAGAACAGGTGAGTGCAGGTAGGGTAGACAGAACGGGTGAGTGCAGGTAGGGTAGACAGAACGGGTGAGTGCTGGTAGCGTAGACAGAACAGGTGAGTGCAGGTAGCGTAGACAGAACAGGTGAGTGCAGGTAGGGTAGACAGAACGGGTGAGTGCAGGTAGGGTAGACAGAACGGGTGAGTGCTGGTAGCGTAGACAGAACAGGTGAGTGCTGGTAGCGTAGACAGAACAGGTGAGTGCAGGTTGTGTAAACAGAACAGGTGAGTGCTGGTAGCGTAGACAGAACAGGTGAGTGCAGGTTGTGTAGACAGAACAGGTGAGTGCAGGTAGGGTAGACAGAACGGGTTAGTGCTGGTAGCGTAGACAGAACAGGTGAGTGCAGGTAGGGTAGACAGAACAGGTGAGTGCTGGTAGCGTAGACAGAACAGGTGAGTGCAGGTTGTGTAGACAGAACAAGTGTTTGTTGTTGCAGCCCTGTTCCACCCCTTTATGTAAATGTTGTCATATATGCAAATAGACCCAGAGTATTTAAGAAAATGAGGCACATATCATTTTCATTATTTTAACACAAAATATCATATAAATACCTGATACAATTAGAAAATGTATATATGACTGCATTCTAAAAATATAAAAAAACAGGGACATTTTACAATAAATGTAATACCTGAATTCCCACCAAAAACTATTTTTTATGTACTATAATTCATTCAATACGTGATGGATAAAAAATGAATCAACAAGTTTGGAGTATCTTCATCTATTATCCAAGTGTTGCATTTATTAGAACTGTTTTTAAAACTGTTAAACAATTTTGATGACCATTTCTATTTTCGTTATTTGACGTTAGCCTATTACAGAAATGTGGGAGAAATGTGATTCACTTGAGAGATTTTCACACACTCCCCCTCCCCGGAATAGATTTGAATAGATTATTGCTGCCATAGGCTAGTCAGTCTGAATTCCAGTCTGAAGAAATTTTGAGGGTGCTGTTTGGATAAGCACCTGAGGTGCACAGGACAGAAAGGAACCCCACTGGCTGAATTTGATTCACTTTGAAAGGGTCAAACAACCATATATGATCATGTGTTACATATTAGTTACCACAGTACTAAAAATAAAGACATTAAAGAATAGGCCTACCTGTGAGGTATGTGTTGTGGGAGGAGTTGATGAAGTAATGAGGCAGTGGTAGGGTCATGTCTTCACTCTGGTCCAGCTTCTCTGGGGGGATGATGCTGTTTTCTTCACTACTCAGGTACTTGGCAAAGCCGTCTACCGAGATCTGACCTGTGGGAACACACACAAACACACAACATGTTACAGAAGGTAGCTGGTTGGACTGTAGTAGGGCGGTCCCCAACTCAAAAAAATCTTGACCGACCAAATGTTGTCTGTTTTAAAAGTGTATTTTTCCATATATGCACACCCTATGTGTTTTAATAAAATCAACAATATGTATTGAGCTTGTCTGATGCTTTAAGTTTAGGGTTTTATTAAATAAACAAATGACTCAAGATGGCGCCAGAGATCTAGATAACCAGAAGAAAAAAACCTGGCCCAACTATTCTCCTTCCGCTCCTGTTGGCTTTCGCAGATTCTGCCATTACTCTCCTGAAGTTGCCAGTAATAGGCTACATGAGGAGTCAGCAACTTTTCTCCTATGGAATGCCAATTTATCTTACCATTTCTACCGATCTGTGTGCCAGTTATTGTTTTCACATGCACATTTCCGTGAAACAGTTTCATTTAATTTATAATAAGGTCTTCATATCTCAAAATCATTATCATGTGGTTAATCAAAATTCTATCCAAATCTAAATGAAAATGACACCAACCTAAAAAGTAACTTCTATTGCCATTGTCAACTATGTTAAAACAGCCTACATGAAGCCAATAAATAAAAACATTGCAGCCTGCAGGTAGAACATATCCTGATGAAAATAAATATCCTATGAATCACATTGGCTCCGCATGGCCTGTCTGCAACGAATTTGAAACATTGTATCAACTATTCATTTGGTTACAGCCCAAAGCTTTTGCTAGCGAACTTGCAACGAATAAAATATTCTGGGCCCTCAGTTTCCTGGACCAGTGAGCTCAGGAAAGACACAGCTGGAGGCTATTGGCACAAGGGATAAGAAGCAGTGCTTGACTTGGGCAGGAGCTCACCAGAGCTGAGTACTGACACCTCACACGTTCTACTGCTTGAGCCCCTGTTCTTCTTATAGAATCAATAGTATTGTGGATCTGCTCCTGCTCCTGCACCTAAATATAAACAGTACCAGCACCCAAATTGAGTACCATACCCTATTTCAGTCCAAGTCAAGTACTGATAAGAAGTAATCAGATAGGCCATTTTATGACGTTTCCATTATATCAGAGCATGACATTTTTGCCTTTCACGCTGAGTGGTAATCGAAAGGGAGAGAGCTGGAATGATTTTAAAAATACATTAAGGAACTATTGCAATTCTCAATGGATGTAAAAACAAACCTTGTTTGCTTGCTCGAGGTGAAGAAAACATTACTTTGAAAAGCTCCACAGGTCATTATATGTGGACATCTATAAGTACCTAGGTGTCTGGCTAGACTCTAAACTCTCCTTCCAGACCCATATCAAACATCTCCAATCGAAAATCAAATCAAGAGTCGGCTTTCTATTCCGCAACAAAGCCTCCTTCACTCACGCCGCCAAACTTACCCTAGTAAAACTGACTATCCTACCGATCCTCGACTTCGGCGATGTCATCTACAAAATTGCTTCCAACACTCTACTCAGCAAACTGGATGCAGTTTATCACAGTGCCATCTGTTTTGTCACTAAAGCACCTTATACCACCCACCACTGCGACTTGTATGCTCTAGTCGGCTGGCCCTCGCTACATATTCGTCGCCAGACCCACTGGCTCCAGGTCATCTACAAGTCCATGCTAGGTAAAGCTCCGCCTTATCTCAGTTCACTGGTTACGATGGCAACACCCATCCGTAGCACGCGCTCCAGCAGGTGTATCTCACTGATCATCCCTAAAGCCAACACCTCATTTGGCCGCCTTTCGTTCCAGTTCTCTGCTGCCTGTGATTGGAACGAATTGCAAAAATCGCTGAAGTTGGAGACTTTTATCTCCCTCACCAACTTCAAACATCTGCTATCTGAGCAGCTAACCGATCGCTGCAGCTGTACATAGTCTATTGGTAAATAGCCCACCCATTTTCACCTACCTCATCCCCATACTGTTTTTATTTATTTATTTTTCTGCTCTTTTGCACACCAATATCTCTATCTCTACCTTTACATAACCATCTGATCATTTATCACTCCAGTGTTAATCTGCATAATTGTAATTATTTGCCTACCTTCTCATGCCTTTTGCACACAATGTATATATAGACTCCCCTTTTTTCTACTGTGTTATTGACTTGTTAATTGTTTACTCCATGTGTAACTCTGTGTTGTCTGTTCACACTGATATGCCTTATCTTGGCCAGGTCGCAGTTGCAAATGAGAACTTGTTCTCAACTAGCCTACCTGGTTAAATAAAGGTGAAATAAAAATAAAAAATAAAAAATTAGTGGTGGTGCGTTAAGCCAATCAGAAATACTATCAGATCCCCAAATGGGAACATTTATATGCCTACATTTACGCGCAGGTCGGGTAGCCTGTAGGCCTACTTCTATGTATAATCAGGCCAGGTAGCCTGTAGGCCTACTTCTATGTATAATCAGGTCATGTAGTCTATATGCCTACTTATATGTATAATCAGGCCAGGTAGCCTATATGCCTACTTATATGTATAATCAGGCCAGGTAGCCTATAGGCCTACTTCTATGTATAATCAGGCCAGGTAGCCTATAGGCCTACTTCTATGCATAATCAGGCCAGGTAGCCTATAGACCTACTTCTATGTATAATCAGGTCAGGTAGCCTATAGACCTACTTCTATGTATAATCAGGTCAGGTAGCCTATAGACCTACTTCTCTGTATAATCAGGTCAGGTAGCCTATAGGCCTACTTCTATGTATAATCAGGTCAGGTAGCCTATAGGCCTACTTCTATGTATAATCAGGTCATGTAGTCTATATGCCTACTTATATGTATAATCAGGCCAGGTAGCCTATAGACCTACTTCTATGTATAATCAGGCCAGGTAGCCTATAGACCTACTTCTATGTATAATCAGGCCAGGTAGCCTATAGACCTACTTCTCTGTATAATCAGGCCAGGTAGCCTATAGGCCTACTTCTATGTATAATCAGGTCAGGTAGCCTGTAGGCCTACTTCTATGTATAATCAGGCCAGGTAGCCTATAGACCTACTTCTATGTATAATCAGGCCAGGTAGCCTATAGGCCTACTTCTATGTATAATCAGGCCAGGTAGCCTGTAGGCCTACTTCTATGTATAATCAGGTCATGTAGTCTATATGCCTACTTATATGTATAATCAGGCCAGGTAGCCTATATGCCTACTTATATGTATAATCAGGCCAGGTAGCCTATAGGCCTACTTCTATGTATAATCAGGCCAGGTAGCCTATAGGCCTACTTCTATGCATAATCAGGCCAGGTAGCCTATAGACCTACTTCTATGTATAATCAGGTCAGGTAGCCTATAGACCTACTTCTATGTATAATCAGGTCAGGTAGCCTATAGACCTACTTCTCTGTATAATCAGGTCAGGTAGCCTATAGGCCTACTTCTATGTATAATCAGGTCAGGTAGCCTATAGGCCTACTTCTATGTATAATCAGGTCATGTAGTCTATATGCCTACTTATATGTATAATCAGGCCAGGTAGCCTATAGACCTACTTCTATGTATAATCAGGCCAGGTAGCCTATAGACCTACTTCTATGTATAATCAGGCCAGGTAGCCTATAGACCTACTTCTCTGTATAATCAGGCCAGGTAGCCTATAGGCCTACTTCTATGTATAATCAGGTCAGGTAGCCTATAGACCTACTTCTCTGTATAATCAGGTCAGGTAGCCTATAGGCCTACTTCTATGTATAATCAGGTCAGGTAGCCTATAGGCCTACTTATATGTATAATCAGGTCAGGTAGCCTATAGGCCTACTTCTATGTATAATCAGGCCAGGTAGCCTATAGGCCTACTTCTATGTATAATCAGGCCAGGTAGCCTATAGACCTACTTCTCTGTATAATCAGGTCAGGTAGCCTATAGGCCTACTTCTATGTATAATCAGGTCAGGTAGCCTATAGGCCTACTTCTATGTATAATCAGGCCAGGTAGCCTATAGGCCTACTTCTATGTATAATCAGGTCAGGTAGCCTATAGACCTACTTCTCTGTATAATCAGGTCAGGTAGCCTATAGGCCTACTTCTATGTATAATCAGGTCAGGTAGCCTATAGGCCTACTTCTATGTATAATCAGGTCAGGTAGCCTATAGGCCTACTTCTATGTATAATCAGGCCAGGTAGCCTATAGGCCTACTTCTATGTATAATCAGGCCAGGTAGCCTATAGACCTACTTCTCTGTATAATCAGGTCAGGTAGCCTATAGGCCTACTTCTATGTATAATCAGGTCAGGTAGCCTATAGGCCTACTTCTATGTATAATCAGGTCAGGTAGCCTATAGACCTACTTCTATGTATAATCAGGTCATGTAGTCTATATGCCTACTTATATGTATAATCAGGTCAGGTAGCCTATAGGCCTACTTCTATGTATAATCAGGTCAGGTAGCCTATAGACCTACTTCTCTGTATAATCAGGTCAGGTAGCCTATAGGCCTACTTCTATGTATAATCAGGTCAGGTAGCCTATAGGCCTACTTCTATGTATAATCAGGCCAGGTAGCCTATAGACCTACTTCTCTGTATAATCAGGTCAGGTAGCCTATAGGCCTACTTCTATGTATAATCAGGTCAGGTAGCCTATAGGCCTACTTCTATGTATAATCAGGCCAGGTAGCCTATAGACCTACTTCTATGTATAATCAGGTCAGGTAGCCTATAGGCCTACTTCTATGTATAATCAGGTCAGGTAGCCTATAGGCCTACTTCTATGTATAATCAGGCCAGGTAGCCTATAGACCTACTTCTATGTATAATCAGGTCAGGTAGCCTATAGGCCTACTTCTATGTATAATCAGGTCAGGTAGCATATAGACCTACTTCTATGTATAATCAGGTCAGGTAGCCTATAGGCCTACTTCTATGTATAATCAGGTCAGGTAGCCTATAGACCTACTTCTATGTATAATCAGGTCAGGTAGCCTATAGGCCTACTTCTATGTATAATCAGGTCAGGTAGCCTATAGGCCTACTTCTATGTATAATCAGGTCAGGTAGCCTATAGACCTACTTCTATGTATAATCAGGTCAGGTAGCCTATAGACCTACTTCTATGTATAATCAGGCCAGGTAGCCTATAGACCTACTTCTATGCATAATCAGGCCAGGTAGCCTATAGACCTACTTCTATGTATAATCAGGTCAGGTAGCCTATAGGCCTACTTCTATGTATAATCAGGTCAGGTAGCCTATAGGCCTACTTCTATGTATAATCAGGTCAGGTAGCCTATAGGCCTACTTCTATGTATAATCAGGTCAGGTAGCCTATAGGCCTACTTCTATGTATAATCAGGTCAGGTAGCCTATAGGCCTACTTCTATGTATAATCAGGTCAGGTAGCCTATAGGCCTACTTCTATGTATAATCAGGTCAGGTAGCCTATAGGCCTACTTCTATGTATAATCAGGTCAGGTAGCCTATAGGCCTACTTCTATGCATGCTCGTCCTTACTCAACATTGACAGGAGAACTCCAAACAAAAGACAATGACTAAATTGACAAAACTCACAAATGGAATGAAATAAACCAAAACTTGTGTCTCAAGTGCAGCATAGGTTGTGCGAACTGCAAACAATGTGTCCACTCCGACAATGATAACGGGAAGATAATATTGAATGCATTAACATAAATTATCGTAACCAAAGTAACAAACATTGTGGATGAGAAATTACAGGAATTAACAATGAATGTACTATTGGTGATATATGTAATGAGGAATTGATATACACTAACAATCAAACAATTCACACAATGAAGTTATGAAACAATGAATGTGTACAAATTGGCGGGAGAGAGCGCATTCTGGAGAGAGAAGTGCATTGTGCATCTGGGTGCATGGTCAATCCGATGTCTGCATTGGCCATGCAGCATTTACTGTGATACTGCCTCGGCAGAGGTCAGGGCATTCATTCTTCTTGTGCTTCGCAGAGTAGAGCTGTTGTCAAGGAAGTGAGTTTGTGTTTTCTACAGGATGTACCGCCCCCACCTACCGTCAACCAATCATGTCAATGCGGTGCTATCCTCTGCATTGTTACAAAACTGGGAGGTACATGGCGATGTGGTACGGAGCTGGATTTGGCCTCTGGAGGCTCACACCCTCCATCTGGAGCCTCCCACCACATTTCTGGATCAAGCATAAATTGGCTTTCAGTCTAGGCCTCCGTGAGGGATTAGTTCACTGAGATGGGCGCAAATATATATATTTGTTAGTGCTCAACTAAAACAATCTGTCACGCCCTGGTCTTAGTATTTTGTGTTTTCTTTATTATTTTGGTCAGGCCAGGGTGTGACATGGGTTTATTTATGTGGTGTGTTTTGTCTTGGGGTTTTCATAGGTATTGGGATTGTGGCTTAGTGGGGTTCTCTAGCAAAGTCTATGGCTGTCTGGAGTGGTTGCAATCAGAGGCAGGTGTTTATCGTTGTCTCTGATTGGGAACCATATTTAGGCAGCCATATTCTTTGAGTGTTTTGTGGGTGATTGTTCCTGTCTCTGTGTTTGTTGTCACCAGATAGGCTGTATAGGTTCACGGTACGTTTGTTGTTTTTGTATTGTTCGTTTCTTCTTCTTCATTAAACATGTTTCAAGACTACCACGCTGCATTTTGGTCCGACTCTCCTTCACCGCAAGAAAACCGCAACACAATATCTATTTGTTAGTGCTCAACTAAAACAATCTCTATTTGTTAGTGCTCAACTAAAACAATCTCTATTTGTTACTGCTGAACTAAAACAATCTCTATTTGTTACTGTTCAACTAAAACAATATCTATTTGTTACTGCTCAACTAAAACAATCTCTATTTGTTACTGCTCAACTAAAACAATCTCTATTTGTTACTGCTCAACTAAAACAATCTCTATTTGTTACTGCTCAACTAAAACAATATCTATTTGTTACTGTTCAACTAAAACAATCTCTAATTGTTAGTGTTTGAATAAAACAATCTCTATTTGTTACTGTTTGACTAAAACAATCTCTATTTGTTACTGTTCAACTAAAACAATATCTATTTGTTACTGCTCAACTAAAACAATCTCTATTTGTTACTGCTCAACTAAAACAATCTCTATTTGTTACTGTTTGACTAAAACAATCTCTATTTGTTACTGCTCAACTAAAACAATCTCTAATTGTTACTGTTCAACTAAAACAATCTCTATTTGTTACTGCTCAACTAAAACAATCTCTAATTGTTAGTGTTTGAATAAAACAATCTCTATTTGTTACTGTTCAACTTAAATAATCTCTATTTGTTACTGTTTGACTAAAACAATCTCTATTTGTTACTGCTCAACTAAAATAATCTCTATTTGTTACTGTTTGACTAAAACAACCTCTATTTGTTACTGTTCAACTAAAACAATCTCTATTTGTTACTGTTCAACTAAAACAATCTCTATTTGTTACTGCTCAACTAAAATAATCTCTATTTGTTACTGTTCAACTAAAATAATCTCTATTTGTTACTGCTCAACTAAAATAATCTCTATTTGTTACTGCTCAACTAAAATGATCTCTATTTGTTACTGTTCAACTAAAATAATCTCTATTTGTTACTGCTCAACTAAAACAATCTCTATTTGTTACTGTTCAACTAAAACAATCTCTATTTGTTACTGTTTGACTAAAACAATCTCTATTTGTTACTGTTTGACTAAAACAATCTCTATTTGTTACTGTTCAACTAAAACAATCTCTATTTGTTACTGCTCAACTAAAACAATCTCTATTTGTTACTGTTCAACTAAAACAATCTCTATTTGTTACTGCTCAACTAAAACAATCTCTATTTGTTACTGCTCAACTAAAACAATCTCTATTTGTTACTGTTTGACTAAAACAATCTCTATTTGTTACTGTTTGACTAAAACAATCTCTATTTGTTACTGTTTGACTAAAACAATCTCTATTTGTTACTGTTCAACTAAAACAATCTCTATTTGTTACTGTTCAAATAAAACAATCTCTATTTGTTACTGTTTGACTAAAATAATCTCTATTTGTTACTGTTTGACTAAAACAATCTCTATTTGTTACTGTTTGACTAAAACAATCTCTATTTGTTACTGTTTGACTAAAACAATCTCTATTTGTTACTGTTCAACTAAAACAATCTCTATTTGTTACTGTTCAAATAAAACAATCTCTATTTGTTACTGTTTGACTAAAATAATCTCTATTTGTTACTGTTTGACTAAAACAATCTCTATTTGTTACTGTTTGACTAAAACAATCTCTATTTGTTACTGTTCAACTAAAACAATCTCTATTTGTTACTGTTTGACTAAAACAATCTCTATTTGTTACTGCTCAACTAAAACAATCTCTATTTGTTACTGTTTGACTAAAACAATCTCTATTTGTTACTGTTTGACTAAAATAATCTCTATTTGTTACTGTTCAACTAAAACAATCTCTATTTGTTAGTGCTCAACTAAAACAATCTCTATTTGTTACTGTTCAACTAAAACAATCTCTATTTGTTACTGTTTGACTAAAACAATCTCTATTTGTTACTGTTCAACTAAAACAATCTCTATTTGTTACTGTTTGACTAAAACAATCTCTATTTGTTACTGCTCAACTAAAACAATCTCTATTTGTTACTGTTCAACTAAAACAATCTCTATTTGTTACTGCTCAACTAAAACAATCCCTATTTGTTACTGTTTGACTAAAACAATCTCTATTTGTTACTGTTCAACTAAAACAATCTCTATTTGTTACTGCTCAACTAAAACAATCTCTATTTGTTACTGCTCAACTAAAACAATCTCTATTTGTTACTGTTCAACTAAAACAATCTCTATTTGTTACTGTTTGACTAAAACAATCTCTATTTGTTACTGTTCAACTAAAACAATCTCTATTTGTTACTGTTTGACTAAAACAATCTCTATTTGTTACTGCTCAACTAAAACAATCTCTATTTGTTACTGTTCAACTAAAACAATCTCTATTTGTTACTGTTTGACTAAAACAATCTCTATTTGTTACTGTTTGACTAAAATAATCTCTATTTGTTACTGTTCAACTAAAACAATCTCTATTTGTTAGTGCTCAACTAAAACAATCTCTATTTGTTACTGTTCAACTAAAACAATCTCTATTTGTTACTGTTTGACTAAAACAATCTCTATTTGTTACTGTTCGACTAAAACAATCTCTATTTGTTACTGTTTGACTAAAACAATCTCTATTTGTTACTGCTCAACTAAAACAATCTCTATTTGTTACTGTTCAACTAAAACAATCTCTATTTGTTACTGCTCAACTAAAACAATCTCTATTTGTTACTGTTTGACTAAAACAATCTCTATTTGTTACTGTTCAACTAAAACAATCTCTATTTGTTACTGTTCAACTAAAACAATCTCTATTTGTTACTGCTCAACTAAAACAATCTCTATTTGTTACTGTTCAACTAAAACAATCTCTATTTGTTACTGTTCAACTAAAACAATCTCTATTTGTTACTGCTCAACTAAAACAATCTCTATTTGTTACTGTTCAACTAAAACAATCTCTATTTGTTACTGTTTGACTAAAACAATCTCTATTTGTTACTGCTCAACTAAAACAATCTCTATTTGTTACTGTTCAACTAAAACAATCTCTATTTGTTACTGCTCAACTAAAACAATATCTATTTGTTACTGTTCAACTAAAACAATCTCTATTTGTTACTGTTTGACTAAAACAATCTCTATTTGTTACTGTTCAACTAAAACAATCTCTATTTGTTACTGCTCAACTAAAACAATCTCTATTTGTTACTGTTCAACTAAAACAATCTCTATTTGTTACTGCTCAACTAAAACAATCTCTAATTGTTAGTGTTTGAATAAAACAATCTCTATTTGTTACTGCTCAACTAAAACAATCTCTATTTGTTACTGTTCAACTAAAACAATCTCTATTTGTTACTGCTCAACTAAAACAATCTCTATTTGTTACTGTTTGACTAAAACAATCTCTATTTGTTACTGCTCAACTAAAACAATCTCTAATTGTTAGTGTTTGAATAAAACAATCTCTATTTGTTACTGCTCAACTAAAACAATCTCTAATTGTTAGTGTTTGAATAAAACAATCTCTATTTGTTACTGTTCAACTAAAACAATCTCTATTTGTTACTGTTCAACTAAAACAATCTCTATTTGTTACTGCTCAACTAAAACAATCTCTATTTGTTACTGCTCAACTAAAACAATCTCTATTTGTTACTGTTTGACTAAAATAATCTCTATTTGTTACTGTTTGACTAAAACAATCTCTATTTGTTACTGCTCAACTAAAACAATCTCTATTTGTTACTGTTTGACTAAAACAATCTCTATTTGTTACTGTTTGACTAAAACAATCTCTATTTGTTACTGTTTGACTAAAACAATCTCTATTTGTTACTGTTCAACTAAAACAATCTCTATTTGTTACTGCTCAACTAAAACAATCTCTAATTGTTAGTGTTTGAATAAAACAATCGCTATTTGTTACTGTTCAACTTAAATAATCTTGGTCGAAAGCCTAAAGACCAAACAATTGACCAGTCATACTAATTGGGATCAGCCCTAAACTGTTTCTGTTTTAGTATACCCTCACTACTCAAATACCTGGCGAAGCCCTCTTCCCACTTCTGCAGGATGACAAGATGAGCAGAACAACAGAGATAACAGCCAGAGAGAGTAGAAATACTGGAAGACAACATGTTAAATGTTGTCAGTTTTGTAGTATGGTGTGTACATTTAGCTGAGTGTTAGGTTGAAGAGCTAAACCCATTAGAGTTGAAACCTGTTCATCTCCAGAGCTGCTGCTAACAGAATCAGACAGGCTGTATCCTGCTGATTGATCACTAGTGTATCCTGCTGATTGATCACTGGTGTAAGCTGCTGATTGATCACTAGTGTAAGCTGCTGATTGATCACTAGTGTATCCTGCTGATTGATCACTAGTGTAACCTGATGGGAGATGTTTCACCATTCACATTTTCTGCCATCGACACATTCCCTCATTCGATCAGTGTGTGTGTGTGTGTGTGTGTGTGTGCGTGCGTGTGTCACAGGAGGCTGCTGAGGGGAGGACAGCTCATAATATGGCTGGAATGGAGTGAATGAGATCAAACTATGTGTTTGATGTGTTTTACACAGTTAAGTACGCTCTGTTCCAGTTACTACTATAAACCCTTCCTCCCCAGTTATGTGGGGTGTGTGTGTGTCTAAATTAGAGGGCCACTGAAATCAATCTCAGGGACAAAGGCTGTTTCAATCCCAGACTATAAGGACCGATGACACACACTGAGTCACCCTACAATCCATACTCTGGTGCACTTACAGCGTTTGTGTGTGTGATCAATCGTACAACCCAGAGGCAAAGGATGTTGTAATAACTAATAAGTGCTTCTAGCTTCCCGGTTTAAAATCACTCAAACATCGAATAGCATTTCTACATGCAGTAATCAGGTGCATGAAGCTGAATAAAAGCTGCATTTGACACTTCAAACCCTCCAGCTCTCCTGACGGACATGCTCCCTTTAAATCATACACATCACTTGCACAGACACGTACACGCACACGCACACGCACACACACACACACACACACACACACACACACACACACACTAAACCAGCATCATTTGATCAATGATCTCCATAGCGGGGTATCCAGGGAAATAAACGCTAACACGAGCGGCCAATTAGCCTCTCTCAACTGCACAGGCACACAGAACTAACGACTGTCACACACACACACACACCGACAA